>NW_018404871.1:817894-836473 GCF_002113885.1 Mizuhopecten yessoensis | reverse complement strand
CCCCCCCACCCCCACCCCCTTTGGAATTATTTTTAAAGTGACCAATTTTGATAAAGGATATATGTTTTCAAAGTTTTGATACTAGCGGAAATTGTTTTGTTTTTTTACAAGTGGAAGAAACCTTATACAAAAAAATCACCACGTACCGCTCAACATTGACGATCAATTAGTACATGACCCAGACTTGTATCATGGTTTGGGGGTGGGGTGGGGAGGGGGTATCCCTAGATCTAGAGGGGCTGCCCACCACCTTTGGCAAAAGAATTATACAGAAAGTAGATAAAACAAAAAATATTGATCCGCATACCTCTGCCTATAATACATAACTAATTCCGGATTTTGTATCTTTATTTTCTTGTATTTCTCAACTTCCTGGAGAGGGAGTGAGAGTGGGGGGGCCTGCAACCCCATATTCCCCAACCCTGACCAGGGGGTTAATAACGCCCCCTACACGTTTTCTAGTTTTAGAAAAAAAGGATCCATAAATTTCATAAACTAAAGGATCGGTCATAGTTTCAGGATTGACCAACATCTCGTCCCTACATAGTGTCGATTGAAATCGTTGGACAATCCATTTTCACACTGAACGGGTTATGTATGTCGGCAGCTTACAAAATAGCACAAATATAAAGATAATGTCGGTACAGCTTTTAGTACATATTAAGTTAAACCACGGAACTAGATTATCTAAGTCCGTGGTTATACATGTAACGGTACTTGTCATGTATTCTTTGACAGCAGATTACAACGTTTGTGCCTGATCATAATCTTGCACAAACTATGTTAAGAAATTGCCTTTTAACTTGAACAGTTACTTAGTGAGCAACAGAAAGACCATCTCTAGGCAATTACAGCGGAAATGTAAAATTAGTATATTTAAGCACGGACTTAGATAATCTAATTCCGTGATTTAAGGTAAGAACGCGTTCTTGAAATTAACGAATTTCGTGATACTGGGGGGAAAAAGTGTATAGTCTACACCAGAATTAACTTCTTCCCTTTTCTTTCATTTTCGAGGATAAAAAATCATATATTTTTGGTATCAACGCAACACTAACAAATACATGTCTGGCATTAAACAATGCCAACTTACACTGGTGTCTCGTAGTACCTTGAATGCACAGGGACCTGACAATTTGTTACGACTATATTTGGACTTACAAATTCTTAGGTCTATGTATCACGCACGGCTACGAATGGGGTGTAGCTCCTTAAATGGTCATGTATTTGCTAAGAACATTGCTCAATCTCCATTATGCATGTGGGGTGAAGTCGGAGACAATAATTTTTTTTTTTATTGGAATGTAACAGGTACGATCAAATAAGAAGACGCTACCTACAATGTTTTTGCCACATAATATTACTTTGGAGTTATTATTATTTGGAGATGATTCGTTTAATCCATTGGCTGAAAATAAGTTAATATTTCTATAGCTGTACATAATTATATTCTTAAAACTGGCAGATTTTCTATAACTGAATAATATGACATGTAAACTTGTACCATATATATATCTTACCCCAGCCACCTTACTCTAAGGAAGTTTAAACTATTGTTATTTCCATTAACTATTGGTATATATATATATGCGTGTGTTGCGTGTATGAATGGTGTTATCACGTACTGAATATAATAGTTGCTGTTAAAGGTTAAAGTGTGACTATCTGTGACACTTGTTCCTATTTCCCTTTGTCTTTTCTGTTCATTATACATTCTTGAACTGAAATAAAAGAAAGTTTAAACTAAATTTTCAGGTCCCTGTGCTTAAAAAAAAGAAAGGAAAAAACCCATTTCAAACCAACTTTATCATTTTCGTTCTTCATCGTGGAAAATTTGAAATAGCTGAAATTCATACTGATCTCAAAATGATTAACAGTATTTTTGCTTGAAGCCCGGGCCAAAATGCTTTATTATTATGTAATCTGAAGACAGACTGACGACCTCTTTCGTCAACATGCAAACTGTATTACTCATCAAAACAATTAATATTTAAAAAAAACCAATAGGCTACATGAACATTAAAAACATTTAAAAATTAATGTAAAAAATATGCTTGAGGTTACGTACCGTGTTCCTAATCATTAATATTTAAGCGAAACTGGCAATAATTACCACCACAAGATCAGATATCGTTATATAGAATAGAAAGTTTTATATAGGTTCGAAGCGATTGGGGCGATAAAGAATTTTAGTTGTCACACTTCGGGCGATGTGAAATAAAGTTGGGGCGAAAAGGTCTGGGGCGAAACAGTTTGTTGCAGGTGCCCGCTTATTAATGTACAACGTACAGAGTTATTGCCCCTGGCAGACTTTTCAAAACTGGACCGTAAACATTAAAAATGGCGGTTGATCCAAAATCGGTAAGTTGTTCTTTTACGCATGTCACGTTTATATTTGAATTGAGGCGTACGCCACTAAGCTGTCTTTTGTAAATGGTTGATATTAAGTCAAAGATAGAATGACAACACAATCTGCTTTACATTTTGTCTTTTCAGTACTTAATTTGGTGCTGTAATTTTTAGATAGTTTGTGTGTGTTTCGGGGAGGGGGTATCGCCAGGGGGTAGGCATACAAGCCATTGGGTAGCCTAGAGATATCGGGCCAAAAGTCCTTGTTACATTTGGAAGCAAATGAGAATGACATTGATAAAAACATATCAATAAAAACATTTATAAAATACATCAGGGCACGGTGGCCATATCCACGACTGACAGGATGCACCGAGCCAGAAGAATTCCTAGAAATTCCCATCAGGTCCAATACCAACAGCAATACTCGAAAACACTAATTAGACAACAATATTTTTTCCTCGTACCATACTAAACTGGAACAAATTACCATCGGACATCGTTAATGCACCCACTTTCAACTCTTTCAAAACATCTTTTTCCAGGCACACCTATAAAATTGAAGATGCAGAGTAATTAGTTACTTCAACATACTTAACATAATAATTTTCCACTTCTCTTCTTTTCCCCCTTTTCCCAACAAGCTTTGTCGGTGGGGGCTGCCCAATCACTGGCTTGCTCGGACCTCTCTCTCGGACTCTCCTCAAACTAATTAAATTCTCCTTCTCTTAACTTTAACTAAGTGATTATTTATTAATTATTTTGTGATGTATATAGTCTGTCATTTGTGCTGCATAAACCTAACTTTGTGACAAAATCTTCAATTAGTTGAAGGTGGTCACTATATGGTAGAACTAGAACATGATTTAGAATTTCACAATATCCCTTTTGGCGGAGACCTCCCCCTCCCCAAACACACACACACCATTCCTTTTCGTGATTTAGCACCTAATGTCACAGAAAAAATAAAATAGTATACATTTTTTTGAGAGAAAGTGAAGGTATTTACTTCAGAATTGCATAGCAAGCAAACAAAGCTTGGTGGAAGTCGGTCATGGCCAGAATCTTTTGCATTGTTCATGTACTTTTATCACATAAATTCTGATTGATTAGTGTTTCCAGACAACATCTTTCCTACTTATGTACAAATTTTCTCCAAATTAGTATAAAGTCAATGTCCAAGGACCATGCAAAGTTTGAAGATAAAGTAAGAATCTAGGCCATACAATATTTATCCTACATATACAATAATCCTAGTAGTCTGCCTACTGTAGTAGAGACCAACACATAATCTCTGACTCAAAGTGGGAAGTGAGCTTATTAATAACAGGACAATGGGATAAAATTTGTTGACATTCCTAATGAACCGTGACAGTGTGGACTAGCACTGTATTACCAGGCATTTGATGCCCGTGTTTTCCCAGATAAATCATAAATTCGGAAATTAATTGATTCTTTCCAGAAATAGTTAATTATTTAATCTTTACATACAAACATGTCACAGTAGGAAGCACATATGCATTAATTCAACAAATTTGCCAAAAAAAGTTTTTTTTTTAAAAACCTGCTGATTTTCGAATTTTAGAAGGTTCCTTGCCTTTCAAAATGGCTTCCAGCTCCGTGTTGGCCCTAAATGTCATCATATGGAGCACAATTTACCTCCAATGAACCTTTTTTATGTAATTCTTTGTGTTACATACAATAGTAGGGTCATAATCACATGACCAAAAATATACAAAAAAAACAACAACAAAACCCTGACCTAACTACCCTAGTTTTTTTGCCAATGCAACCCTAAACAGACTATATTTGTTTTGGCCTTATTGTAATTGTGTTTCTTCATTTCTTTCAGCATTTAAATACCAGTATAGAAGACTTTGTGTTTGTCAAGCCCATTAGCAGAGGAGCTTTCGGGTAACACCTTTTGTTTCAATTGTTTTTTTGATAAGCTGGTTTGAGGTCAAGAGCACATTGTCAGTTTTTAAAACTTGAATTTTATAATCAGAGGATTCAGATGTCTTATCTTATATATATATCCATAAAGAAAAAAGTCTACATAGTACACATTCAGCAGTGAAGTGTTTATTCCTGTTTCATTGAAACGGCTAAATACTTTGATTAATTACACTGGTGAAAAACATGAAAATGCTCCACCCATCAGCTGAAACAAGTGTACTCCTGGTGTTCACCAAGAAACCAGGAGGTATGGTAGTCTAGTGGTAAGATGCCGGGCTCGTGACCGAAGGGTTGCGGGTTCGAATCATGGCACTATGTTGCATCTTTGAGCAAGACACTTTGATTTACTCTGCTTGTTCCAGTGTACTCAGCTGTAAATAAGTATGTGGTTGGGCAGTGCTAGAATTGTTGAATGCTAGAGCTCTGTGAGCACCGAAATGGCAGCACCGGCTGTATGCTCCCCAGGGAGATATTGGCTGGTTACAAAGGCCCAATTAATATATAACCACGGATAATAATGTGTGAACTGCTTTGAGACGGCCTACGAACTAGGTTGTGATAGAGCAGTATATAAGAACCTCAAATTATTAATTATTAATTAATATTATATAGATGATAAACATTTTTCTTCATCCTCATTTGTTAGGTTATATATGATCACATGCAGATCAGTGATTTGTGGTACATGTATTGACTCAGTGTTACTATTTTTAGAAACAGCAGGTTAATAGTCTCTTTATGACATCATTTCCATTGTAAATTCATAATGCTTGGTGCCATATGAAGTACTTTCCTCCGTATAATTTTCATATAAGTATTAATTTATTCATACATAAAATATCCATATTTCCTTTCATAACAAATAAAACTTTTATTTTTGTGAGTATGTGGTTACACGGACTTCACCTTGGTCAATATCACTTTCTCAGGTTCATATAACCACATATTCACCTCGACAAAAGTCCATAATTGATAATTCTTTTTTTTATTAGTATGAGGGACATGTTGGTGAATTGTAATTCAATACAAATAACAATATGTTAAAAGTTCAACTATGAAATTTAGGTAGTTGATATTGAACATCGTTTCTGCTTAACAAATTAAGTATGAGTGGTTTTGTTTTAAATTTCAGCAAAGTTTTTTTAGGCTACAGAAAAGACAACCCAGAAAAGTATTATGCCATCAAAGTTATGAAGAAATGTGATATGGTCAACAAGAACATGGTTGATCAGGGTGAGTGTTTACTCTGAGCTCACTCATAAAGGCTTAAGGGTATTCATCGTTATTTCATCTTAGCCCTTTTCATTCTCAAATTATTAGAAAAAGATATCCTGTGTCTTTTGCATTACTGGTAAGCAACTGAAAAAAACATTGCTACCCCTGAAAAATACATTTACTTAAATAACTTAATAATTATGTAAAAAAAAATCTAAAATTATTTTATAATCAAAATAGTTAATTTTTGGGATATTTTGGTTTAGTTAAAAGTCTTTTTTATCTTGAAAGTATTTTGCCGATTTCATCTGATATCTTCTCAATTTGTAATCAACCATTAACTGCAAATAGAGAAAAATCACTTGTACTTTCAATGAAAACCCATGTTTCATATCTAAAAAAGTTCTACCATAATTAATTTTTGCAGAATAGTTTATTTTAAAATGATCATGACTGTACCCAGTAATATTGTTTTTCCACATATGGGATACAACAGGGAAAAATATCACTAAGAATCGGGAAACAATTTTGTATATAAATTAAACTTTGCACAATTATCAGGAGTCTGATAATAAAATATGATTTTAATGGTTGTATCGTCAGATGTTTTAAGTAGTTCAAATAGCTGTATGTTCATTCAAAAAAAGAGTTGCAAATGTGAGATCTTGTTTGCAAATGTTTGATATTTTTTGCAGTGCTAGCTGAGCGAGATGCCATGGCTGTCACCAAGAGTCCTTTTATCGTCCAGCTGTTCTACTCTCTCCACTGTCAGCAGAATATCTTCCTGGTATGACATGGAAATTACAGTCTAGCCTGATTTTTGTGTCTTCACAAATTATTTTCTTATATTCCCAATTATTTTCTCTTTTATTCGTTCGCTTAGTTGTACTTGTACCAGAGAAAAAAGCAAATCTAGTAACTTAAAGCATATTTTATTGACAAAAAATACCTGTGCGCAAGTCATTCAGAATGAACATTAGGGTAGGTCAATTTAAGTCCGCATAAATCTTATTCTACATTAAAGAATTTTCGAGAATTGGTAGGACATTTTGTTTTCACTTATACTAAATTATGTTGGATAGTATTTGACTGCATGTGTCTCGATTTCCCTGTTAGCCAAGGGAATTGATGATGTTATTGATATTATACAAATTCTGAAATTTGAAATGGTACATTGATTCATCAAAGACAATTGATCAAGACTAAAACTTAGAAAATAGTACTAGTTCTGTCTTGTTTGTGATTGTCAGGAGACCATGACCAGGTGTGGAGATACAGTTGACAATGTAAATGTGTGTTGACAACTCGTCTTTGTTTGTCAAGACCTCTGACCAAATTTGCATTTACAGATGAGATCTTTGTATAGACAGTGTAGATCTATCTTGTCTGTGAGGTAGTCGGAGAAGGTTTGAAGTTTCATGAAAATACTTTTGTTTAGGAGGCAGAGTAGTCTAGTGGTAGCTAGGACACAGGGCTCCTGACTAAAGGTTTGCAGGTTTTGAATCATGGCACAGCACTGTGTTGTATCTTTGAGCAAGATACTTTACTCCGCTTGTTCCAGTCTACTCAGCTGTAAATGAGTATGTGGTTGGGCAGCGCTAGAAGTTTTGAATGCAAGCTGTGATGGCAGCTGAAATGGCAGCACCGGCTGTATGCTCCCCCGGGAGTTGAGAAAGATGTTGGCTGGTTGCAAAGGCCCTATAACCATGGGTACTTATTTGTGAACTGCTTTGAGACGACCAATGAACTTGGTTTTGATAAAGCAGTAGATAAGAACCTCAAATTATTTTGATTATTATTAAACATGGAATAGATCTGTGGTAGAGTATTTGTGTTTGTGAGAATGGCTGACCAAATGTGGAGATACAGGAGAGGTCTAAGTGGCAGTGATGTGTTGATACTAACTCATATCACAGTCAGCTTTGATCAGCTTCTTTGTCTGCTATGCACCAGGTCTAGTAAACCATGGCACCAACTTCTTTGTCTGTAGTCACACCAGGTTTAGAAAGCCATAAGGTCAATTTCTTTGTCTGTCGTCACACCAGGTCAAGTAAGCCATGAGGTCAACTTCTTTGTCTGTAGTCACACCAGGTCTAGTAAGCCATGAGGTCAACTTCTTTGTCTGTAGTCACACCAGGTCAAGTAAGCCATGAGGTCAACTTCTTTGTCTGTAGTCACACCAGGTCAAGTAAGCCATGAGGTCAACTTCTTTGTCTGTAGTCACACCAGGTCAAGTAAGCCATGAGGTCAACTTCTTTGTCTGTAGTCACACCAGGTCAAGTAAGCCATGAGGTCAACTTCTTTGTCTGTAGTCACACCAGGTCAAGTAAGCCATGAGGTCAACTTCTTTGTCTGTAGTCACACCAGGTCAAGTAAGCCATGAGGTCAACTTCTTTGTCTGTAGTCACACCAGGTCAAGTAAGCCATGAGGTCAACTTCTTTGTCTGTAGTCACACCAGGTCAAGTAAGCCATGAGGTCAACTTCTTTGTCTGTAGTCACACCAGGTCAAGTAAGCCATGAGGTCAACTTCTTTGTCTGTAGTCACACCAGGTCAAGTAAGCCATGAGGTCAACTTCTTTGTCTGTAGTCACACCAGGTCAAGTAAGCCATGAGGTCAACTTCTTTGTCTGTAGTCACACCAGGTCAAGTAAACCATGAGGTCAACATCTTTGTCTCAAGTCGCCGCACATTTATTGCTTGTATATCTGTATTTTATAATAAGATAATGTTTCTAAAATATGACTTGATATTTGATTTGCTTTCGTTCTCCAGATCATGGAATACATGATTGGTGGGGATGTAAAAAGTCTGCTGGTCGTCTACGGCTTCTTTGATGAAGATATGGCACTTATATACGCAGCGGAGGTGACACTGGCTCTCCAGTATCTGCACTCCAGGGGCATCGCTCATAGGTAAGTATCTACACTCTAGGTATCAATCTCTTACAGTTAAGTACCTATACCCCAGAGTCATTACTCGCAAGTTAGTAAATACACTCTAGGGCTTAAATTTAACATTTATTATACTGTACCAGAAAATCATTAAACTGTGATAAGTTTATTATACAAATGTAATTTGAACCAGGCATTTGTTAGCCCTCAACCAGTACTACTGGAGGGGACTATAGGCTTTCACTTGTAAGTATGTTATGGGAATGCAGAATATCACATAGCAAAATTTGGTCACACACCTACACTATATACAGAGTTATTGCCCTTTGTAGGACATATCTCATGCATATACTCTTGTCAACTACAAAGACAAAAGTTTTTATGCGATTACCTCTTGAGATCAGGGAGTGTCACATACTAACATTGGGTCTTGTGCCTTACTATATGTAGAGTTGTTGCCCTTGGTTTATTTTGATACCAAAAAATTCTTGATGTACTGTGTAACATATATTTACTATAATGTTAACAATACTTTTATTATACTGTGAAGCATCCATAAGTTGTACATTGAACTAGACATGAACGAGAAATACCTATATATATATTCAAAATGATAAGTTGATATTTTATGAGGTTATGATTATGAGGTGTTAGAATCAAGCTGGGAACAAGGAAATTGAATATATACATATCAATAGAAAGTTATTACCTTGTACTTCAATTTACAGTACTTATTTTGTCTGTGGATGGTTTATGAATATATATTCGTTAGTTGGATCGGAGAATGCATATTAGGTCTGTAGATTAAAGGGGCTGGTCGGGGAAAAAAATACAAAATAAATGGGTCTAAATGCGTTCTCTGGCCAAAAGTTATACCACGGCAATATGATGGTTGAGTTCTGCTTGCAATATCCAGTTTTGACCACTGAAATATCGGGGAAGCCCCGCGTAACTTTAGCGCAGATCTATTTATATATGTCACGTGGTTGTTTCCAAAGTGAGGCAGTGAAGATAACAACAATAGCACACCGTCTATCAGCCATGTCGGACTCACCTAGCGGACAAGACAGCAATACTATACGTATATAATTGTTTCAAAGGTCATGTATGATGCAAGTGTAGTATTCCTACCTATATGTTGTTGTTATATATAACGGTTTTGATACCTCGTGCCTGTAATGACTTTTGCATGCATCTTTTTTCTGTCGCCGCGATGTTTACATTTGGCCTTGTTGATGACGTGCATGCAGTAAAATTACATCACTGATCTGGGTCAATTGAGAGTTTTAGACTGTCAGGCGACGATTTAGGATTTCTTTAATATAATTATAATTTTTACTCTAAGGGAGTGAATTTCAGCAAAATTTGAATCGGTATATTTCATAAGAAGGTATTTTAAACATGTGTATGCCATTTAAGTAAATATGACATTTTTTCCCCGACCAGCCCCTTTAACTCCATCCAGATTAACCCTTTCAACCCTACGTAACTTTACCAAACTCTACCATGCATTGATCTGGATGAGTCCATTATGGTCTACAGTGGTGAAAGGGTTAACTGTTGCTGTCACACATCTGTGTCTCTATGACTATGGTTAGGTTATAATGGGACGATAACTCACGTTGACAGGAACATTGATTATGTGAAGACTATATAGATGTATATATAGACAACTCTTTGTTCTTTATAGCCTGATATTTAATCCGACACCTCTCTGTTCCAGAGACCTGAAGCCTGACAACATGTTGATATCGCCCGAGGGACATATAAAACTGACAGACTTCGGACTGTCCAAAATCCAATTTGAAGTGGGTAAGGTCAAATTAACAAAAAGTTCAAATGTTCATGAAAAAGTTATTTCTTCACTTTTGATGACTAGAGATTAATGTAAGTGTGTTTGTAAATCTACGATGCTTGTTTGAGCAGTTAAGATAGAAATATCTCAGGGACGAGGGATTAGCTCTAAATAATCTTCATTTTTCATAGGTGTATAGCTTCTGAGGGTGATGATTTTGAAAAATATCACCCATTCAATATACCCTCAAACTAATGAATCTAGATGCAGGAATGTCCTTATCCAGGTTATATAATAATAATAATATACAACATTTATATAACGCCCTATATAATTTGTAAAATTACTCTAAAGCGCTTTACAGCATATTGATAATAGTATTAGTTATACCAAGTACTTGATTTGGTGTTTAAGCTGTCTCTGTTTCCGTCACACAGGGACGACAAATTATCTTTATAAATTGTTTTTTGTTGTTGAGAAAACAGGTGATATTATTTTAGATGCGTTCAGAATGTTAAAAAATTTGGTGATAACCAAGGTTACTTGGTTGCAAATGGTGATTGGAAATTAAGAGAAAAATATGAATGATTGAAAAAATAGTGATTCCACTTACTTCAAATTACTTTGATATTGAGAAAGTTTTATTAAGTCTTTAATATACATTGTATATCCATCATATAATTTTGTCTTGATTGATTCACTTTCCTCTACATCCCATGGATCAAAATATGAATGATTTACAATACATTTACATGACTTACACTTCAACATGTACATCATATTAAAATAAGTTGTATGGTTTTCATGCTTACTTTTATAACTTACAGCTACCGGTATATTATTTCAAGTACAAATAAAATTAAAAGTTAATGTATGAATTTTGTGAGAATGCAAAATTTAAGTAAGTAAACATTTCTGTTTGCTTGCCTAGGGACATGTAAACTGGGAAAGACCCCCCTCCCCTACAGTAGTCACAGGATGGATTGCTTCCGCACCCCTGGCCAGATCCTCTCCCTCAAGAGTAACCTTGGATTTGTAAGTATCAGAGACATACCAACTAATGATACTTTGAGACACTGGTCAGTCAGCTTACTCTCTAATGAAATTATTTTCGTCTCGTCGCCACGAAGTAGCGGAAGCGAGACTTTTGTGTTGCTTTCAAGCAGCAGCGTCAATATTAAGTTTTTGTGTTTAAGTTAGTTTCACTGAAAGTATAACTGCTAGACCGACAAAACTTGGACCATAGATGCATATTAGGTAGTCCATCTCAACCCATGCATCAAATACTGGATGCAGCCTGCCGGCCTACCTTTCATGGTCCATTGACTTTGTCAGCATCTCCTTATCAACATTAATCTTTTGCATCTAAGTTAGTTTCACTGAAACTATAAGTGCTACCCAACCAAATTTGATATGTGCATTGATGGTCAAAGCGGGACACAGGTGAGACATATCAATCTGAATGGCATGGCTTGTTGCTACTCCAAGGCTACATTCGCATATCCCGGTTGAAACGGTACGTGAGGCGCAGGAATATTCCACGGTGAACGAACGCACTTGGACCGTCCTATAAGCAGAGCTAAAAAAGTACAGTTTTGGAGAATAAAAAACAATGTATCAAGAATATTATGCCCTTCTTTTCACGCGTCAACTGAATAACATAACGTATCTTAAAAACTACATGTGGCTTGACATTGTTTTAGAAAGAAATAACGCAAACTGGCAATAGTCAGCATGTTAATTTCGGCCAGGCACGTCTCGACCCCTCAATCTATACGTGCCTGAGGTCCTGAGGTCAGCCTCGGTTCAGATCTGTACCTGTCGTTTTCTTTACAGGTTCAACCAGTTCAACCGTTTCAACCAGATACGCGAATGTACCCCAAGGATGCTTGTTTAACTGATACTTTTAATACTTAGGAATTGTGGGATGGCTGTAATAATTGTTCTTGGTTATGTCATTTGACTGTGGTAAGGGACACGTATTTTATCACCCCTACATATTGTGTGGCGGTAAGGACCTGTATTTTCACGTGCCTGCATAATGTTTCTTGAGTTTGGCACAAGTATGGTATCGGGCCAGCATAATTTTACTTCTCTGTCTGACTGCCTGCAGTATTAGAGTGCTATTTGGTAAAATGTCGCGATATTTCCTCACAGCTGATTTACTGACTCGGCATATTGTGGTCTGGTGAGTTGTTTTCATCAGTTTAGTGTTGAGACACTGGTCATTTGCACTCTTTGCTTCACAGAGGAAACCAACATTTTAGAAAGCCGGCAAAATCAGTTTTTAATTACTGTTTGTGTTCAAAACAACCTTAGCATTTAATACACTATGTTCGTTATCATTGATATATATATCTTGGTCAACATTTTCAGTGTAACTGAAGTGTTTATTGTAGATGATTCTATATATGTTATGCCTGTTTTTCAGAATATCCCTTCTGCGAAAAAGGTACAAAATAACGTAGACAACATGGAGACCCCTGCCTCCAGACGTAAGCGTATTCCCCGAAGTCCTCTTGTAAACTTAAACACCAACTCTCCAAACGTGCAGCATTCCAAACCTAAGTCGCTGAGGGATCGTCTGGTGAGCCAAGCAACCAAGACACGCTTGTCGTCCTCGGCCTTGTCACTGCCTCCACCCGTAATGAGCTTGACGCCAACTCTGCAGGACTCGTTAAACTGGTCCAACAGTTGTAGCGAGGGAAGTTCCTTCCAAAGGGAGTCTTCACGTCGTTCCAGTCTGTTCGATGATCGAACTCTCAGCACACATAACCTGATGGCAATGGCGGAAAGCCACAAAGTGTCAAATTTCAGAAACATCAAGATAAGTGAAATTGTCACGGAAAGTTCGTTGGATTGGACGGGTAATCACAGTGAAGACACTGGGGATAGTATTTTCGAGAGCAGTATAAGTATTGATATGTCAGCAGACAAAAGTTCTGATTCAGTATTCTACAAGAAATGTCACGATGGCGAAGAGGATTGTTGTGAGGAAGACTGTTGTAACAGCCACCTGAAGGCTCCGTCACGACAGGAGAGCATGATGGACGATACCCCCCAGATGCACCGGTCTAACGAATCTGTGTGGAACTCATATGCAGCAAGGAATCTGCGATCAATGCGTCATGGGTCTTACTCGGAGGATAGCGACGAAAACGAGGAACCAAAGCAGAGGGGTGCGGTAATGAGAAAGAAAAGTTCAAAGTCTAGCTGTGGTAAAAGTAGCATACAAAGTGATGATAGTTCTACAAATGTGCGTCAGTTTCCCGGGCGAAGCAGGGACAGACGGGTGTACAGTTATCACTCGGACGAAGAGATGGACAATCTACAAAACAGTGAAAAAAGGCGCTGTAGCAGTGAAGGGCGAAACAGGAAACGACAGTTTGACAAGGTGGCCAGAAGTCCTTTGATAAAGAAAGTGTACTCTAAAACCGGCATCACACAGGAAATCTGCACGATGAAGTTGTATGGCGACGAGCACCGCCTAAAAAGGAGTAACTCTGAGAAATTGAACAGAGAATTAGACACGTACAATCTATGTCACAGACAATACAATACAGACAATTACAGAGACTTTGTGGATTTAACGTCAGAAAATCTAAAATCGGATGCTTGTGCAAGTTTATGCAAGGAAAACAACTTGCCTGAAAGAGTTCCCTCACGATCCTCTTGTTGTCGAAGACTTTCAGGCAAGCTGCGTTCAGAACAACAAAAACATGAACAGAAAATTTCAATGAAATGCTCTCTGGAGGAGGAGGAGGATGCACTCTTACCTTCGTCACTTTCTTCTCCGGATGTCAGTATGTCAATTTTGAACGATAAATGTGAAATGGCAGATAATTCAGAGAATATTTCACAAATTGTGTCCGATGTAGTTTGTGATTCTTTGACCGACATGGACCAGTCGGATGATCCTTGCACATCACTAAACAACAGTTCAAACAAAGAGATGAGTTTAGACCGAGAACCAGTGGCTGTAGAGGACAGAGAGTCTGACGCATCAGTCGGTGATTCTGAAGGGTCAATGGAGATGGATAACACATCCCCTGTAAAAAACAGTCATAAAAAAACGACAAGATTTCAGAGTCCGGAGGGCAGAAGTTCTGCATCGAATCCTGGTCTGGTACCACAGACACCAGATCCCTCTACTTACAAAAAGGTATTTATTCTGACCTCATCAAACATGAGAAAACTCCCATTTCTCTATATTTGGAAATTATAGCATCTGAAACAGAAAGTATCTTTAATTTTACGATAAGCATTCATGTTTTATTTTTTAAATCTCTCGGGTGCCTCAAATGTGTCAGGTATGATAAGTGTTTGTCTCGCCACCACTAAGTAGCGGAAGTGAGACAAAAGTGTTGCTTTTTCAGCAACGGCAGCGTCAACATTCAGTTTTTGCGTTTAAGTTAGTTTCACTGAAAGTATAAGTGCTAGACCAACCCAACTTGCACCATAGATGTATCAATCTTGTAATTAGGTAGAGCATCTCAACCCATTCATCAAATGCTGGATGCGGCCTACCTTTCATGGTCCATTGACTTTGTCAGCATCTCCATCAACATTATTTTTTTGCGTTTAAGTTAGTTTCTCTGATATGTGCATAGATGGTCAAAGTGGGGCATAGGCGAGACATATCAATCCGAAAGGCTTATTATATAGTTGTCGTATATTTTATTTCTATTTAAGGACCCTATCCAGCAGACACCTGTCATTCATCGCCCGACGAGACCCACACAGTCGCTGCACGCCCACTTTGCACCAGCTGTGTGCGAGACACCCGTCTCACAGATATCACGACAGGCATTTCCACCCGTCACCCCAGGCTACAGCAGAACACCAGCCAGGAACCTAATGAAAACTCCCTTCAAAACCCCTAAAAGTGTGAGGAGGGGACAAAAACCAAACACAGACGATCAGCGTATACTGGGTACCCCTGACTACTTGGCTCCAGAAATTCTAGAACAGAAAACACATGGTAAGAAAGTGAAAAGTCGAAATTGCCATAACTTCACTCTCTAGGTCAAAGGTCAGATAAGTGCAATTTTTTTTAGTAAATTGGACGGTATTTTAAATTTCTAAATAAAGCTATATGTCTTTTTGAGACCTCAAATATGTACTAGATCACTCACAGAAGATGTACAGTGAACTGTAAATTTATAACTTTCACCTCTAGTGCAAATTAAATGTGCATATTGGGATTTGTGATTTGTGACTTTTTTTGCTACGAGCTGACAACCTGCTGAATTGTCCAAGTGATATATTGATAGACTTACAGGAGAAGGTAAAAGGTTGGTGAAGCTGATTTGCCTGTGTCCTGTTATAGTTCATATTACATATGTGGCAGATTTTAATTGTACGTCGGATTACGGTTGCCTTCTAGCTTCAAGCTAGAGGGAATTTCCCTTAAGCTCAGTGGTAGAGCGTGCACCTGACTAGGAACCTGGAGATCGGGGGTTCGATCCCCAGTGGAAGCACACTATTCTCTTTCTTTTCAACAAAGTATCCCTCACAGGTTCTTCCACTATGGCTACATTCGCGTATTCATGGTTGAAAAGGTACGTGTGGCACAGAAATTTTCCACGATAAACGAACACACTTGGACTGTTCTATAAGCAGAGATAAAAATGCACAGTTTCGGAGAATAAAAACAATGTATGAAGAATAGTATGCCCTTCTCTCACGCGTCCACTAAATTACATAACGTATCTTAAAAATTACAGTTGACTTGACATTGTTTAAGAAAGAAATAACGCAAATAGGCAATAGTCAGCATTTTAGTTTCGGTCAGGTACGTCTGGACCCCTCAATCTACACGTACCAAATTTTCCTGAGGTCAGCCTCCGTCCAAATCTGTACCTGTCGTTTTCTTTACAGGTTCAACCATTTCAACCGGATACGCGAATGTAGCCTATAACTGTACTAATATTAGGTGACTGTTAATGAATTCTTCAGTGTTTCATCTATTCTATTTATACAGGGCCCACTGTTGACTGGTGGGCACTAGGAGTGTGTCTGTTTGAATTCCTCACCGGGGTACCACCCTTCAATGATCAGACCCCTGACCTTGTTTTCCAAAACATACTCAACAGAGGTAAGCAGTCTACAGAACTGGACCATGATCCTCTTCCCATATAGCATGGTCTGGTTTCTAAAAATACACATATGGTGAAAATGAAAGAATAACAAATCAAACAAAAGTGTGTTACAAACAATTCTATGATAAATGTGTTTTTATTCTCAACCCAGAGTCAAGTTCAATCAAATAATACATAGTACATGTAGATACTAGGGGCCTGGCTGTTCGTGTATGCGGAACGACCGGTTTGTCCGTTTTTAAATGTAACAGTTTCAGGTATAAATCCTGGCGGACCTGCAAATGTTTATACAGGCCTTGCAAGGCTTTGTCAAGGCTCGCCTGGAAGCAGCATCAGATTACTAGGTCCGATCTTATTTAAAAAAACGAACGACTGTGGTCTAACCGGTTCAACTGTTTAAACGAAAACGGCGTAAGTCAACGTCCCAAGGGAAGAAGCTCATGTAATTCTTTGATGTACCAAAAACAATTCTTCACAAAAAAAAAGAGGATTAATATACTCGGGCCAAGATATTCAAAGACATTTGATATGATAAGACCCAAATTTAAAGCTACTTGGTGATGCCATTAAAACCTTTTAAGGTAAATAAATAACTATAGAAAACGTTGAACTTTGACCTAAAGTTTTTGTAAAAACATTTGAGCTTGTGTTATTCTGTCTTTGCGTATTGCAGAGTTATCTTCTCTTGGGAGTAGGTATTGATTGTTACGTCATTGGTTTGTGTGAGAAATTTACGTTGTTTTCTCAAAAGTTGATGACGTTACTCTCACAAACCAATGACGTAACAATCAATACCGGCTCACAAGAGAAGATAACTCTGCAATACGCAAAGACAGAATAATTATGATGAAGATATACTAAAAATTAAGGTAAAAATTTAATATAATGATAATTTGAAACATTTTTTTTTTTTTATCTCAATATTTAAATTTCATTTTGTTAAGTTAACGTTGTATCCGTTATTTGATGTAACAGTTTTTCACACAGAAAACCTTAGATATAAACATCAAAGGTTTTACATTATGTATAACATGTAAAATAATTCAGTTTTGTAAATACATTAAGGATGTACTATGTGACTGTTCTAGACAACTTATTCACAAGTGTTTTGATTTGCAGAAGGAAAATAAATAGTATGATAAATCCTTCACTTATTTGTGTCTCTGTTAATAATTGTGATAAATTGACAGAAGATAGACCTTTCAAATGAGTGTGCAATTTATACCTCATTAAATATATATAAAAAAATGTTTGAATACTTTTGGACTTTCTTGTTGTTGTTGTTGTTGTTGTTGTTAACAAAATTATACAAATTCAAATCATCAGAAAAGATGTTAAAAAAATGCTTGATCATGTAGAAAGTCATCCTCTATCCTCCCCCAAAAAACCTATCATAATTAGAGGATAGAAGTCTATCACTGAAAAGGTTCCTTTAGCAGGAATGTAAGGTATATGTGCCAGAACAATGTTCTTACCCGGACAGTTTCGCTGACATTCTGCCAGCTTGGTCACTGGTGACATTAGTGATGTGAGTAACACACTTGAAAGAACATCAAAAGGAAGCTGAGTCCATTTGTAACAACAGAAACTTTACTAGGTCAGAGATTAATTTAAAAAAAATTGTCATGGAGAAAGCTGAAGTGCGACATTCCTTGTTGTTGTAGATATTCCGTGGCCGGAGGATGAAGAAGCCTTGTCGGACAATGCCCAGTATGTGATTGACGAGCTCCTGACTGTGGATCCTGACCTTCGACCCTCAGCCAAAGGTAAAATTCCCATTCTTTATCCAGTCTTAACAGGAACTAAACCTCACCTTATGTGATTTATGATGGTTGTAAGATTCATGTATGGATGTTTTTAGATGTATTCAATATATTTTTAATTTTCAGTGAAATGCATGTCCTTATAGAAATTACAAATTTGAATGACAGATGACCTCTCTCAGGAATTCCCTCCTTTTTTTAGGTCACCTGAGCTTTGCTCAAGTGACCTATTCCAATCACTTTCCGTCCGTCGTCGTGCGTAAACTTTTTACATTATCAACTTCTTCTCAAGAACCAGTGGATGGAATTTTTTCAAACTTGGTCAGAATCATCCTTGGTAGATGAGGCTACCAAATTGTAAAATTGGGATTCCTACCCCAACCCTAGGGGCCAGGGCGGGGCCCAAAAGGGAAAATTAACCAATATTTCAAAAATCTTCTTCTCCAGACTCAGAGGTATTACAGTCATTTTCTCTGCATGGATGGAAAGATCATCAGGGGCTTTATTT
>NW_018404871.1:780288-817223 GCF_002113885.1 Mizuhopecten yessoensis | reverse complement strand
GGGCCCAAAAGGGAAAATTAGCCAATATTTCAAAAATCTTCTTCTCCAGACTCAGAGGTATTACAGTCATTTTCTCTGCATGGATGAAAACATCATCAGGGGCTTTATTTAAATTGTAAATTTCAGGACCCCCAAGCAATCCGTTCTCCCTTGGGGAGGGGGTAAAGTTTACTATAGTTTATATAAGGAAACAACACTTTTGGGTATATTTTGACAATTTTCTGTTGGAAATTATTCTTACTTCGTGAGAATCATCTTTGGTGGACGACAGTATCACATTGTAAACTTGGAATTCCTGCCCCATCCCCAGGGGTTAGAGCGGGCCCCCAAAGGGAACATTTACAAATATTTTAAAATTCCTATTCTTTGATGACATGACAAGTATTGTATTTCACTAAGTTTACATGCTAATTTCCACATCACATTTAAACAATAAAATAAAGCTACCAGTACCTATGATATAACTCAGGTGACCGCTAAGGCCCTTGGGCCTCTTATTATTTTTTTCTGATGGAAAACAGCCTGTTGTATTCCACTTTGTGATCGAAGGCAACAACTTCAATAATTCTGGAATAGACCTTTTTCCAGACACCATTTAAAAATAAGTTGATTTGCTATATTTGCCAGTGTTGTTCAATTTGTTTACTCCATAGATGTGAAGGCAGTACCAGTCTTTGTTACAACATGTATGTAGTTCCTGTATAGTGATTGTTGTGTTGACTCCATAGATATGAAGACGATGCTATTCTTTGTTACAACTTGTTTCTAGTGCTTGTTCAGTGATCAATATGTTTACTCCATAGATGTGAAGGCGATGCCGTTCTTTGCTGAGGTGGACTGGAACAATCTGCTCGACATCACTCCTCCGTTTATACCACAGCCTGACGATGAACTGGACACCACTTACTTCCAAGGTAACAACACTATGTTATTGAGTTTGTGTGGTAACAGCCGACAGTGTCGAACCATCATACACTAGACCTGATGGGTAACAGCCAACAGTGTCGAACCATCATACACTAGACCCGATGGGTAACAGCCGACAGTGTCGGACCATCATACACTAGGCCTGATGGGTAACAGCCGACAGTGGTGAACCATCATACACTAGACCTGATGGGTACCAGCCGACAGTGTCGGACCATCATACACTAGGCCTGATGGGTAACAGCCGACAGTGTCGAACCATCATACACTAGACCCGATGGGTAACAGCTGACAGTGTCGGACCATCATACACTAGACCTGATGGGTAACAGCTGACAGTGTCGAACCATCATACACTACACCTGATGGGTAACAGTCGACAGTGTCGGACCATCATACACTAGACCTGATGGGTAACAGCCGACAGTGTCGAACCATCATACACTAGACCTGATGGGTAACAGCCCAGAATGATCACACTGATAATCAAAGAGGATTTTTTTATTGTCTCTTGTTAATTCATACCGGTCAAATGGGCCATGTGAGCTTAATTATGCCATGATGCAGAGTCCTTCTGACATAACCTTTTCATCAAATGGCTTCTTGTCAAGAGTTATTGAGGAATTTTGACCAAATTTGGCATGGAGCATCCATGGGCCAAAAGAATTAATTCTTGTTTATTGAAGGGTGTTTCCACTTTTCTTATGATTGAAATGGTACTCTTGTTGCCATGCACATACCTAGCAGAATCATATGTTATTTTAAACAATATTTGTTTTCATACAGCCAAGAATAGCATGCAGGAACTGCTGGTGTCTGGAGTGGACTTCGGGCTGTGATCCTTACAAGACCAACAAGTGATATCACCCAGGATGCTGGCATTCGGAGATGATGTACAAGGATTTCGGGACAAATTGGGCTTCAAAGATGCTGTTTCATAAAGGAAGTTTTCCAAGTGAAATGAAGAAATACCTGTGACCTTCCTTTGAAGCAGCAACATGACCTGTGCTTCAGCCAATCGGCAACATTATTGTAAGGAGTCTGTTAGTTGATGTTGAGGTCACCAGAATTTGACTGAAATTATTTACATTTCAGCATGGAGATTGTGATTTGATTTCGATTGGCTGATGTTCGATAAAAGAAAACTGTGATGTTTGATCACTGGGGTAACCTGGTAGATTTGTTTTATCTGTGATGTAATATTGTAACTATATATACTTGCTTGAAACGGGTATTTACGAAGTCATAGCGACTGCATTTTTCGAGTTACTGTATATGTATACACTATGCTTAACCATGTCACTAGATCAATATTGTTACTGTATTGTGGGAACATTGTAAAACCAAGCTTGCATAGTCAGGACATACAAGTGCATGATAGTTGACAGATTTTTTTTTCTTCTTTGGTGACAGTGTCTCACCAAACGCTCTTATTCTCATACAGATTAATGATATTAAAATGTCCACAGACAAGCAATATTTTCACAAGAAGCTATTCTGAAAGAAATAATTTCATATTTTAATTAATACCCCACAAATAAACAATTATTTGATGACCCCTTTTGTTAGGTGTACCATACCATTACTTGCTAATGTTTGTGGTCTAATCTGCACTTAATCAAACTGCTTCACATGCTACCCATCCTCGATACTCCAGCGATTACGCTCACTTTCGCTCTCTGCACCCCTGGAATATGTCATAGCAAAATTGAGGCACACGACTAGTTATTTGATTGGTGTCGGGTAAAAAACAACTGACCAATCGCTAGGCTGATACTTGTCCTTTGAAGATTACAGAGGAGCGACGCCCAACTTCAAAGTCAATAAGTTTTACCATTACGCGACCGCGTTCGGGGTCTTAGTGTGGGAGGAAACCGGAGTACCCGGAGAAAACCCACATGGTTGGGCAGGTTACCCCATACCTTTTTACGTCTGATTGGGGAATTGAACCCCAGCCGCCTTGGTGACAGGCAAGTACGCTATCCACTGCGCCACCCAATCATCCATAAGATGTACATCAAAGGATCAAACTAGTCTTCTCGTCTCATCCACAAGGCGCTGCACACTGAGCCTTCGATTTTGCTATGACATATTCCAGGGATGCAGAGATGGAAAGTGAGTGTAACCCCTGGAGTATGGAGGATGCATGCTACCTAATTACCTACCATCACACTGGTTAATATGCTTTCAGACCTGTGATGACACTCCTTCACCCTCCACTCCCCACCCCCCATCTAGCCCCAACAAACACACACTGCTACTGTTCAAGCACTGCTTCATTCACATACTTTATTCCAGTATTTCTGACATCTTCTGAATTTTAGCTTGTGACCCAAGAAATTAATCAACATGTCTGATTAATTCAATATTGTTAAATCGGGTGTGAACAATTTTGTAAGACTATTTGTATGTAGTGGTGTAACAGAGTATACCAAAGATGTTTATTATCACTAACAGATATAAACACAGTTCACAAGATTAGATGGACATTAAAAATAGATCTTATTAATCTGTACTCGCACAAATCAAGTAACATGAATGTTTGGATATGGGATTCAGTATTTTTTTTGCGGTATATCAAATCTAATATGGTACAATGCATTTGAGAAAACAAGGTTGCACTGTGACCAAATGTTTTCAGCTGGGCTATAGAATGCTTTAATTTATATAGATACTAGTCAATTTGCTTCATACATACTGCAAATCTTATTTATATTCCATTTATACAGAATTTGACGCGTTATCCTGTGGGTAGCTGTTAAGGTTGTTTCTACCACAATCTTCCCTGTTTATCAACCCCCAGGCCCTCCATTAATCAAAAGAGGTGTTAATTAAATAAAAGTGTTCACGAACTGTTTGATTTTTGATTTTGATTAAGGAACGAGGCAGTTTGAACATTGTGGCCATTTGACTCATCCTCCTCTACCAACATTCATAGTGTTATAACCGAAACTTATGTTTACAAGTGGTTAGCTTTAAAGCCACTCAGCATTGATTAAAACACAGTCAAACTTCAATGTTTCCAATTTTGTAGGGACTAATGAATGTTGAACTTCAAACATATTTGAAATAATTTATAATATACTGGATAAGGCCAAATAAGACTGAATGTAATTGCTAAGTGACAGAACACAAGGCTAGAAATTTAATTTGAAATCTATAAAATTGGTTTTAATGTTATTAGAAAAATATATTTGATGTACTTATGCATTGTAGTTTAATTTGCATGTTTAGGTGTTGAATGACTGGGACTAATGTTCTTTACAGATAATTGTTTTACATCGATTTATTACTTTTAATTTTCAATATTTTCCTAAAGACAAAAACAAAACCCTAAATATCAGTAGTGTTATATATAGAGGGGAAAATCTAGACTTTGTGGCAGTTTTGACACAATGAGAAATTTTAATCTTCAAAGTCGATTTATGGAAGTTTGAATGTATGTTAAATATTACAAAATTTTTCCGTTAAATCATTTAACAAAGTTAGTGCCTCAGACAAGTCTCTACTGGGCCTGAATTGTTGATAGTAAAATACAATGATGTTAATCCTTCAACAATGTCATGAAAAGATTGTGGTAGAAATTGCAATAGTTGTTTATCATGTTATTATAATAAACTCATTCACCCCTGAAATTTCATAATGAACTATTCCAACCTTTGAACTGGAAGAGTTCAAATGTGTCTTCAAGGGTGAATGAGTTAAATATAACTGGAAGTTTATTTTTAAATTCTAAAAAGAAATACTTGCTAAAGTTTGCTTGTTTTCATTTTTTTTAAATTCCAAATTTATCAAATTTGAGTTAGATAAGCATTGTTATCGACAGTTACTTACTGTGAAACCTCTGTATAACAACCTAGGGCTATTAATATCACTTCAGGGTGATAATAATCAAATTGTATTTGTCTATTTATAGACATATTCAGAAGAAAATGGCGATTCCTTTTACTGGTCGATGATTTTGGTTGTGATATTTATGATAACATAGTATAAGAATCAGGAAATATATCCTTCATTCAATCTATCTTTTTACTGCTGTAAACAGATTTTTGCTTTTATTAATGAATACTGCAAAAGTTTTTTATTTTTGAGCTCACTAGCTTTTGCGGGTTTGTTCAGGATAATTTTTTCACAGATTTTGTGTCTAAATACTATGGCACATATGATGTTAAGGTGAAGATGAATTGACCAGCTACTTCTGTTTTTGTTGGTTTTTTGTTTTTGAAAAATTGTTCCTGGAAAAATTTCGACTCTGTGAAAAAATAACTTAATAGTAGCTACAGTTTTCACCAGTTGAAGCTTTCCTTCTTTAACTCCTGAATGCATGAAGCATTATCGTAAAGTACCTATAAATACAGTGATTTATAATGTGTGACTTATAACTTGAGTGAGAGAACAGCTTTGGAGAGGAAAGATGGATAGACAAGGAAGAAATCATGGTTATTGTTCCTTTCACAAATTCAAATAATTGCAAATATGTTGTTGGAAAACAATAGTGAAATATTTGTAAAAAAATATCTGGTTTATGCAAATTAGATACAATGTACAATGATATAAATGCAGTATAGCCGAGGTATTCAGATTGGGTACAATATGTTGCCTAATACATGTATCATTTGTGAAGTTGAATTTGTTTTGAATACCCACATGTCTGTTATTTTTTTTTACAAAAGTTATTATTAGATAATGAGATCGACATTTCAGCATGAAATTGTATGAGATATTTCTGAACTGTTGTTATTAAAATATGGACACGAAAACCAATCAAATGATTTATGAGATCAAGATTGATTGACCATGTGACAATAAATTTTTAATTATAAAGATATCCCTAGTGTTGGTTTTTCTGTAATAGCAAAATAAGTCAATATAAAATATAAACTTTATTTATTTTACAACAATTGTGAAACAAGTAATTTCAACTTATATTGATTACTCTTGCTGGCCCGGATGTTAGGGGTCTTAACCCTTTCACCCCTCACTTTAGTAGACTATTCCATGCATTGATATGGATCAGTCCATTATGGTCTACAGTGGTGAAAGGGTTAATGTGGGAGGAAACCGGAGTACCCGAAGAAAACCCATGTGGTTGGCCAGGTGACCCCATACCTTTTTACGTCCGATCTGGGAATTGAACCCAGGCCACTTGGTGAAAGGCAAGTACGCTATCCACTGCGCCGACCGACCACCCATAAGAAGTAAGTGTGCTTTAGCAAAGTGAAAAGTTGACGCCAAGATTTCATTCGGTATCTTAATATGTGACAGTGTACATATCTGCTGCAAGCCCTTTCATGATAATCATTTCCAGAAAAAAATGCATTTATCAGACTATGAATACAATTGGATCAATTTAATTTTGAAGCTTCCCCTGCTTTGCATAATGCGAGACCAGCGCAGGCATTAAAATATTTAGATGACATTAAGCTACTCTGGGATTGTTTTTTTGCACTGACAGTACAGACACTTCAAAATCGAAAATAATAGGGTATTATTAATATTTAGATCATTTCAAATTGTATATTTAGAATGTAAAAGACAACATCAATGTCTTCATTTAAAATGGCGAATGAGAAGTTTTTGATAGTGTAGAAAAAATAGTAGAAGTTGTTTGATTTGAATAATCCTCCCGAGTCCTTTAATATTTAATGTAAATGATCTTGAGTGGTAGATGTATCATCAATTTTATTTATACCTCATTAGTCTTACAGGCTGATTCCGGTACTACATGCTATATCTCCTGGTAGAAGTGCCCCCATACAAAGTAGCACATTTGTTGTATGCAGAGATATCGCCCTTTGGAGAAATGTCATGTTTTTTCCCCCAAACAGAAATAAAAGCAACCTGACAGATGATACTCAACAAGATCTCAATTAATATGTTTCACAAACTTCCTATTAAAATATTACCATTGGTATAAGGTCCTACAAAGTTATGACATCTCCACATAAACTCACTTTAAGAGAAGGCAGTGTTCTCTTTGTAAGATGTCTCTTTAGTGCAAAAAACAATTCTTGCTTTGCCCTCCTGGAAATATTTCTGTGAGGGAAACAAACCTTCATATCTCCCTAATGGCTTGGCAAAAAATGTATGTTTTCCTTTAAAGAGTTATTTAATTGAACTTATCTTTCCTGCCAACTCTTTCTATCCACATCTCCCTAATATAAGACATCTCTAGATCTGGTAACCTTGTTGTCAGAGTAATGTGACTGGGTTTGAGTGTCACGCTACCATGTCCGGGTCATGGCATTTCAGTGAGATAGCACTTTAATTGGCCCTATCTTAGGGGACACCATCTTCATAATACCAGGTAAGTAAGTTCAGGAGGCAAGGTAGTCTAGTGGTAGAACACCGGGCCCTTGACCTAAGGGTTGCAAGTTTGAGTCACGGCATGGCACTGTGTTGTATCTTTGAACAAGATGCTTCACTTCGCTTGTTCCAGTCTACTCAGCTGTAAATGATTATATGGTTGGGCAGTGCTGGTATTATTGAAAGCTAGCTGTAAACGCCTGAATGGAAGCACCGGCTGTATACTCCCCAGGGAGTTGAGAAAGATATTGGCTGGTTGCAAAGGCCCTATAACCACGGATGATAATTTGTGAACCACTTTGACACGACCTACATCCTAGTTTGTGATAGAGCAGTATATAAGAACCTCAAATTATTGCTATTATTTTGCTGCCAAAGGACACAAAAACCCCAAATGAACTAGTTGATCTTGACTGACATAATATGAATTGTTTTCCTTTCAAATCTTGAATAACCAGATTATTATTTTCCCTGGACCCAGTGGATTTAACTTTACCTAAACAAAAACACAAAAAAAGGATCGACTATTTTGTTACAATTTATTTTTGTATATAAATATTGTTTAACAACTCGGAATGATCATAAAAATACATTGTGTTCTTGACATTGTACTGATACAATTAAATAACATCACAATTCCATTTACATGATAATCAGCAGCTACCGTTTGACTTGTTTACTTACTTCCCATTAAGTTTTTACCATATAGGTTGACAAATCTCAGGATAAATCTTGTATAATTCTGGGATCTCCAAATTGACCCACCTTACACCAGGAAGTTTATCCTATAGCTAGGATTCTTAATTTATCAATCTACTGCTCTTGCACTTCATAAGTAGAGTCATTTAAACTTACTTTGTAACCGGAGAAGTAAAATGAGAAAATCAGTTATGTAATAGTTTGATTACATCCAATATCATTATCATGATTTAAATATGTATATACAACAGCAGTTTGAGATATTCTTACAGGACAATCACATGCACTCTGACACACAGGACATATAGATCATTCTTCCCTATTAGATTAATAGAATCCTCTGGAAAGATTCTTAAGTTACCAAACACTCAGCTTCTGAACCCTCGGGGGAAGATTCTTAAGTTACCAAACACTCAGCTTCTGAACCCTCGGGGAAAGATTCTTAAGTTGCCAAACACAAGACTTTGCCCCTATCTTAACCCCCAGGGTGTTAATGATTCTTTTTCTCTTACCCTGTTCTCTGATTGTGTATCATATACACAATGCAATGGCTAAACTCGGGGTGGAGCTTGACGTGATTCGACGTCATTGTGTGGTCGATGTGATGTGATACCATTGTTATGAATAGGGGAATTCCCCCGTCTCAACCCTAGAGTGAGACAAGGACATCTCACACTGGTAAAAGTGTGGATACACCTGTCCAGGGTAAGAGAAAGATCATTCTTCCCTATTAGACAAAGATATCCAAACTTCCGGTCAGGGAAAGATTTTTCAACAAAAGCTAATCATGGAACATAACTCACTGGATTTGCTGGAAAGTATGCAATCAAGTTTGTTTCACAAAAACACTACTTTTACTGTTTTTTATTTCCCTACTTTGGAGTAAGAAAAATTTAAACCCTCGAGGTTATATTCTTAAACGTCTTGTCCTCAGCAAAACCTTGGGCTGGACATTTAAGAAATATACATGATTCTTGAGTTAAGATTTATCTGTCTTTAATACCCCCAAGGTGGGGAAAGAATATCTGTATTATTCTTACACACGAATGACAGATCATTCTTACACAGAGGACGAATAGATCATTGACAGATTCTCTCTCTTATACGATGATATACATGTATAAAGACATACCCAGGGTACTCACATGAAAAAAAACCCCATCCATAATTATTTGAAAAACATAATACTTTCTCAACGTATACCAGGTCTGTTAAAAATAAAATAGCAAAAATGTTGTGAAATGAAATCTTACAATAAACTTATCACTATCAAATATGCACTTGCTTTTGCAAAAATTATTCCAGAATCTTGGCTTCTCGAGGCTGCACAGTGACAGTTATTAATGAAAATGTCTTGATAAACAAAACTTTCTGATGGAGATTCTTATGCAAAGGAAATCAGTGAAAAATATTAAGTTATTGACCCACTCACTCACTCTCCAGAAATAAACTCCATAACTTACCAATAGGTATAAGAACATTTCTGCTCTATAAATCACAGACATTTTTAAAAAACTATTATTGTTAGTGTGTTGATGGTGTTACATGTACATTGTATCTGTTTTACAGAAATTAATTCATAACCCAGACACAACTAATTTGTATTATTGGCAAAATGCATTATTGCATCTAAATATGCCATAAATATCAACATTATATCATGTAAATTCATACTTTTAGTCAAAATTCAAGTTTCTGAAAATTTTACTTCAATTAGATTTACCATATTGCATAATATTTCCAAATGACCTATACTTTCAGATTCAATGTGAAATAATGTCTTAAAAGTTGGTTTTGAGATCTCAAGTTATTAGGTCTGGTTCATTTCCATGTAGCAGGAGAGGGGCGTCCACGTAAATCCTTGAATCCTCGTACTCCAGGTCCCGCTTTCTTGGAATCCTGGAGCACCTGATCCTGCTGAGCAAGTTCTTCGTCAAACCTAGAAAACAAGTAATTAACAGATTGGGATATATGGTCAGTAATACAATTTACTAAATTTGGACAAAATGAGGTTAAATTGTATCGATAAAGATATCTGAATACATGATAAGTGTCTCCATACATTGTATTTCATTTTTTCTTTAACATCAGCTCATCATCATTCCTGGATTATTTTTCATATTTTAAGAATGTGTACTTACAAAACATCAAAGTTTCCTAATGAATCTTTGGATGGTATTCTATTCCACCGCACACTGAAATGACATAACTCTTAATTAGAAATAAACAAACGCAGGGGTTTCTTGGTTTTAGAATACAAAATCATTTCTCTAAAATCAATTTTCAATCATTTTTAAAGTAAGATTTGTTAAAAACACAAAGCATTGGATATTTTCAATAATCTTGACCTTTGACCCAAGATTTAATAAACACTTATCTTTTCACAGTTAACTCTTGACAGTAAGAGTATCCCACCACTTTTCTACTATATATGTATACAGGCTTTGTAAAGTTTTTTCCTGTTAAATCTATGATATTTTCAGTAAGGATGATAATTATAGGTTACTACATGTAGTTAATTTTTTAGTGAGTGAACATTTTGAAATTATTCCCAAAACAAAATCTCTTATCAAGAACTCTTGGGTTAAAATCCACTTAGCCGAGATTTTATTGTGAAAAAAGGAAATAATCATGAATATATATCTTTTGTATTTAACTCTTTGCTAAATTAAAGGAGCATTAAGCAACACCAAACACGAAAAATGCGAAACAAATTGGAACTCTTCTGTGTGTTGGAGATACAACACAGAGCTCTGGGACTCTTTAAATAAGGAATGTCTTTTGAAGACAACTCAAAAACCTTTCTTGTGTTTCATTGGTACCATAATAATGATATGTAAGTTACACAAATAAGTCATTTCATTATAATGTGACCTGAAAACAATTCATATTGTTATGTATGATCTCTACTCTAATTTTCACAGTAAATTACTTACTCTGGCATCTGACCTGGCTGTATGACAATGTTTATGAGATCGTTCATCAGTTTGTATTTCATGATTCTGTCACTGGACGTCGTACTAGTCAGAGATGGGGAGGCATTCACCTAAAAATAAACAGGTTAACCCCATGTGACTACCACAAAATGTCATTTTGCATGCTACAAAAATAATGAAAATTATGATTATTCCATTAAAGACATATTTACCTAAGAAACTTCCACAAAAACCAATTACACGAATGTTTCGTTGGATGAGCAACCGTGATAATCAATATTCACAAAATTTAACTGATTCAGCGGACACGCGTACGAAGCAACCCAGGCCAATGGAGGTATCTGTTGAAGTGTAATATAATTTCCATTAGTTTTTGTCCTTGTTGACAATTTATGCGTTTTTGTGAATTAGGCTTGTATGGAAAACAACAAGTAAACTAACTGCAACAGGCTGCTTTTGGTCAATCCATGATTTTATTGCATCAACCAAAAACAAAAATTTTGACAGAGGATGTAGGTCAATATTGTTGCTCTTTGATTATACAATAAAATCATTGATCAACCTCATCAACATGCTATAATTGTATATGATAACATAATTATCACTAACATTAAATTACATAATAATGATAACAGTGATCAATCCAGCTTTCAAGTTTACTTCAACAACATTTATTTAGGAACTGGTCCATTTAAGTACTTGTAATGACAATTCTTATATATACGTAATTCTTGTAAAATGTGCAATGATGCATAAACGAATTAACACTAATCAAGCAGACAATTCTTCCCAAGCCTCCAGGCGGAGCTAACACTCTACCAAGCAATAAAACTATTACCCTGGAGACATTCCTTTATAATTTAAAGAAATATAAATGAATTTTTGAGACAAAAAGGAAAAGCGTATGTTGGCAATCCATAGTCCCTAACCTCCATATACACGTACAAACTTTTCTAAGCCATAAATCTGAATGCAGTGAGCACAAGACTTGATGTCATTGATATGCAACACTCTGCCATTCCAGAATGTACATACATGCAATATTTTGCAACTGTAGATAGCTACAGTATATGAAATATGCTCTCGACAAGGTGACACATGGTAAACAAAGTGCAATAACTCTACATAAACTGGGCACAACTTCCCATTCATCATTTAGCAACTGAAGGTTTGCAAAGACAATGTGACCAACTGATGGACAGAGTGCAAATCTACAGTCTCCTCTCCAATAGTACGGATGGGAGACTAATTAAGATCTGCTATATTTCTCTTTCTCTCACCTCAATTAGCCATGGCTTGAGATTGTCGTCAACAATGTAGTCATACCTGAAGTTTAAAAAAATACTGTATAATGATAGGTATAATTCCTTTTGATCTTACAGGTATTCATAGAAAATTCAATTCTTGATGACAACGTGTGTGTCATAAATAAATAAAATTATTTAAAAAGTTATTCATTCAATTTGTCGTATACATTACAGCTTATTGATTTCGATTCTTTTATTTTTTCCAAATATTCTTCCCTACAACTTTTTAAATTACTGTAAATATTATCTATAAATGCAAACATTTATCAATCAGTTAGGAACAAATATCAGCAATCTACATACCCGTAGCATTCAAAACAGTGGCGATCGTTGGATATCACATTCTGAAATGAATAATGGCATAAATACAGTACTGTATATATACGGACATATTTCAATATTAAAGGACCTTGGTATCCAGCTTCACACAAAAGGGAAAATGAAATATACATATTATTTGATGTGATAACTATCATTATCCTTTATTTTTATTTTCCTTTTTCTTTCTGATTCATATTCCAATTGAACATATTAGTCTGAATGCTTCTTAAAAATCTTCAAAATAACGTGTTTTTTTTACAAGATTTAAAAAAATAATGTTGCAATAGATTAACAGATAAAAAACCTAGCCCAAGTTTTCTCTGGCCCTGAAACCAGACTATGACATTTTGACAGATAGACGTCTGGTGATTTCACCTGTCAAAAAGTCTTAAGTCTGGTGTCAGGGCCAGAGGAAACTCGGGCTAAAGAAAACCTCTGGTTCTGCAATATTCCCACATTCTTCTCATGTGGTCAGGTATTGGAATACAGGTCTTTTCTTTCCCCCAAACAAAGAATTGTGAAGCCATTAATATAGGGTTATTTGGTAGGCAATGGTTAACCTAGCTAAGTTTGATTCAACCGTGGTTAACTTTGGGGGGGTCTAACCTGTTTGACCCTATGACCAATTTTTTTCAAAAGAAGTTAATTAAGATTTTCACAATTTTACACTTGTGAACTTGAAAGTGTGTATACTAGGTCATTCGTTTGAAAAAAAAAATGATATTGTCGAACCTGGTAATTTCTAGGACAATTATGAAGACTGCAGGATAATTCTGTTGGGAAGCTGTTTGGATATTTAAATGTGTTAAAACCCCTGTGACATTGGAAGCAGACCAAAGTATTTTATTTTAACATGCTTGATAGCTCTCCAGACCAAATGTAATGACTCAAGGCCATCTTATTCGGTAAAAGTTGATTGACGTTTTCGATACATTTGAAATGCTACATGGAGGTCGTTCATTTGAACACACTTTCAAAGCTACATGCCAAATATCATACCTGTGCCGTTTTCGTTAAAACAGTTAAACCAGTCGGACCTAGTATTCTGATGCTGCTTTCAGGTGAGCCTTGACAAAGCCTTGCAACATTTGCAGGTCTGCCAGGATTTATACCCGAAATTGTTCAATTTATAAACGAACAGGCCCCAGCTAATCATCATGGTTCTGTAGAAGTCGACATGTAAAGTAAAAGTTGATTACAAACAAATGCTGTGCTATTATATAACCTCACAGATACTTGGTTTAAGGTGAACTTAAACTTTTAAACTGTACTACAGACTTACTGATGACGTTGTTTAAACCAATAGCTTACCGACACAGCTTTTAAAGAATGAACGGTCTGCCAGTTAATTTCATCGAACAGCTTGTCTGTGACCTGCCAAAGTAAGAAAAGAACAAATTAATGTCAAAAGTTTCATTTCCAAGAATATATTTATATTTGTTTGTCTTATTCATAATCATTGAAGTGACTGCCTGACAGAAGACTACTGTTGATAACAACCACATGTAGAAATATACCTATTATAGTTTGGAAATTCCGTTCTGGGATCAAGTCAAATAAAACAGACTGTGCTGCTGAACTTCTGTGAAGAGCATGTGCCCAATGTAAAATAGTAAGTGTTCATCGTTTTTTAATCTATCCTAAATATTTTTTTATATGTTGATAACTTGAATTACCAGTATTCCAAAATGTCTGAATCTTAATTAACTTATCTGAATTTTAGCATCAAAACAGCTGACTAACTGTAACTAACTAAATCAGTAGCTTGCATTGAGACTAGAATGTATTCCGTCTTTGCGTATTGCAGAGTTATCTTCTCTTGTGAGCAGGTATTGATTGTTACGTCATTGGTTTGTGTGAGAAAATTACGTCGTTTTCTCAAAAATTGATGACGTTACTCTCACAAACCAATGACGTAACAATCACTACCTGCTCGCAAGAGAAGATAACTCTGCAATACGCAAAGACGGAATAGGAGGGACAGAAACACATATTTAAGATAACTTATTTTTAACACCACCAACTCACATCCTTTCCACGTGTGCTCTCTAGAAAAAGACGGAGATTCTGTATCGTCCATTTCCCACCATGCACTGCATTATACTCATCCTGTTATAAATAAACAACCTTTATTAGGGATACTTTTACGAGATTCAAAATTAAAATGTCTAATTAAAAGATTAATCATATTTTTAAATATATATTATAATGACATTCTGATCTCTGACATATGTTATCATTTCACGAACTAAAATTTCCAGAATCATGTATTGCTATAACCACATAAAGTGGAACCTTGTTATACTGCCACAATTTGGCTAATATTGGCATTGTAAAGGGGTTTGGCGATGAAAGGAGGGAATGTTGTAAAGATTTTTTTAAGAAAAAAGAGAAATTCAGACCTTTAAACAAGATGGTGGTTAGCGAGGTATCAAATGGAATGAGGGGAATTATATCAAGGTTTTACTGTATTTGTTTATGACCTCTATTTGCCAGATGATTTGCTGACTTTGCCAGAAAACAAGTCTCTATGACATAAGATCTGTAAAATGAAAAATCCATAACGAACCAATGCAATCATTTACGGATCCCCGTCTCACAGCCAAAAATTATATAACTATTTGGTGGGAAAAAAATATTTTCAGTTTGACTATAGCTTTGATAAATAATTTCTGAAATGAAAATCATTCCTAGCAGAACTTTAATGCAAAAATAATAAATTTGAAATAAGCAAGAAAAAGAATTAACAAGTGTTCTGAGCATAAAAATGCCATGAGACCAGACCAGATTTGAACCCGGGACCTCCGATCATTTTACTGTCGCTGTAACTAGCAGAGATACCCTGTAAACGATAGTACTCTGGCTCAGTTGTGCTACTTAAATCCAAAACAAAATCAAAGGGAGATTACTGCATCTATGGACAAGGGTACTGCAAAAGCAGAATATAATACCCTATCATACATCGAATGAGCAGTTGTCTGTATGGTTGTATATAAAGGGCCATAACTCCATTTATAAGGGTTGGACAATGGTGTTTATCAAACTTGTTAGAGCTATCATGATAATGAACCTTCCTATTCAGTTTGAAGTTAAACCATTGAAATCGAGCAGACACTGTTTTGGCAAATGAATAAAGGGCGATAAATCCATATATTACTGTCCGATAATTGTGGTTATCAAAATTATTCGAGCTATCATGGCAATGGACCTTCCTATGAAGTTTGAAGTTAAACTGTTGAAAACTAGGCGGGATATTGACCGGACAACATTCGCCCCCATCCGCCCGCAAGACAAAATAATACATCATATAGATGTTTGACGGGCGTAGAAAAACTACAGTGGTATTCTCTAGTGTTTTGCCCAGAGTAATACAGGAATCCTTAATTCTTTTACCCTGGACAGGTACATCCACCATTTTACCGGTGTGAGATTTTCTTATCTCACCCTAGGGTTGAGACAAGCTACACGTATGTTGTATGACGTCATAGCAACAATACAATGACGTCACGTCGACAATTCCGCCGCATCACATCAACATTGTCTTGCATTGATGTAACGTCTATATAACATACATAAGAGGGTAAACAGGGTAAGAGAAAAATAATCATTCACCCCCTTGGGAGTGAGACAAAGTGATCTCAACCCTCAGGGTAAGATTCTTAAGCTGTCAAACACTCGGCAAGCCTCGTGTTTGACAACTTAGGAATCTTACCCCTCGGGTTGAGATTACCCTGTCTCACCCCCAAGGGGGTGAAAGATTCTATTAATCATGGCTGGCTTACCCCCTGTTTCTGTATGGAGACATTGGTGAGATGAACAAACATATTGTCGAGTTCGTTGACACTGGCGTTGTACTTCACTGTACAGAACCGGGCAAACCCAAGTCTGAACCTGTCAACAAAAACCACCGAAAATAATAGGCAATTAAACATCCGATAATATCAAAATCATTAAAATTCAAAACATGTCATCATCAAAATGTGCCAATGATTTCAGACTTACATGTAACATTTGAGCGGGCGGAAAGATGTGACCAACACGTACAGACGCAGGTCAAACTTCTTGCCTCCAATCAGGAGTGGGTTGTCAATGTACTTGGAGATTACATAGGTGTCTTTGGAAGTTGGGGGTGTGAAACTGGACAAAAATATAACACAATATATATATATACCGGTCAACACATTTATCTTTAATTCTAAAATATTTATAGGTATTTGTACTCTATATGATAGCCATTTTGATAATTTTAAAAAAAAATATAAATTTTGTGGCAATATATTTTTTGGCTTTTGGATTCTGTGTGTGGTTGATTTTTTTTAATGATTCCTCAGCATTTTTGTCTTTACAAAAAAGTGTTGAAAATCCTACTTTTAGGCACCAAACTACTTGTTACTGAAACATCTACCTAATACTCACATAAGAAAATCTGTTAACGTCTACTTTCCTATGCATGTATTTCATGAATTTTGTCAATAACAGCGAGTCTGATAAACTGGTAACCTGGTCGTGCATAATGGAACCTGGATATTATAGACTTTTATATTCAAACCCTATCACACAAGTCTTAAATAACATGTTTCTGTATCCATTGAAACAGGAATTTCCCAGAAAGCATTTATTTTATTATTAATCACTGACTGCATTATATAATGACACTTTAAAGAACTATTATTTGAATTTTCCTTGACTCCATTTTATAATGAGACTTCATGTCAAATTATAATGAGAATTTAAAATTTCTGTTTTCAATAGAAACATTTTCATTAATAAGTTTGTCGGGAAAAAAAATATATCATAAAAACGGATGCCTTTTACACCGAGCCACAACAGTGTATATGTGCCTTTAAGTTGTCAAAAGCAGTCTAGCTATATGTGCTTGTGTCTATGAAGAAAAAAGTACACAATCCTATTAGTACAATCAGCTTAATTCATGTACAGGTGTTGTATAGTTATGCAATCATGTTTAGAACCTATCTTAGTCAGAGCAATAGCTGGTAGTGTTTTTTTTTTGTTTTTTTTTTTTCTTTTTTTAAGTTGTTTCCAAATCCTTAGAGCATGATAATTGATTATGCCCTATATATAGCTTGTTTCATATGTATTTTAAGCCAATAACCAGATTTAGATCTGTTATCAGTTACGGTAAGTTACGAAGGGACTGGTTCCAAGTTCTCTCTCTGGTTCACTGTCCTGGCAATCTTATTTCATTTACATTAGGTTAACCCTTTCACCACTAACACTGTGTACCATAATGGACTCATCCAGATCAAAGCAAGGTAGAGTTTACTTAAGTTATATAGGGGTGAAAGATTAAAAATACTTACTTGCTTGTTTTACTATCCCTAGACCATTTCTTCAGCTGAGATAATTTATTCACCAGGAAAATCCCAATGCCTCGAGCTGTGAAAAAATGAGAGATGGAGAAGCATTTTAAAATGTTATCAATTAGCCAAGAAAGGCTGCAAGGATTGGTATAAATCTAATTTCGCTCTTGATCGCTCCATGATATACACTAAGTATGAATAACGATTGATTAAATGTTTACAATTTTTAAAGAACTGATTGTAAAGGAAACATTGTACATACGAAATGTAGTTTAATTGGTAAATATATATTAATGAAATCCATTATTTTTTAAATCATCAAGTTTCCAAAATGGGTTATCTCCCTTCAATTATAAATATAAGTTGTTCAAGAAACAAACAAGGATGGGGAAACAAACTTTGAGCCTGTATTATTTCCTCTCCCAAAATATTATACCTTCACACTTTAGAGGTTTCAAAGATAATACAATTAATATTTTTAAAAATACATGTACTCAAATTCTATTGGCTGAATTTATTCTTTCCATAAAGATATGGGGGAAAAAAAGATAAAAAGTCCATGCCCATTAATCTTTTGAAAGTATGTTTTACAGGATAAGATTCATCCAGTTTTCATATTTTATTCTATATCTGTCTCCCTAATGATAACAATTTAACTTCTGGTTAATGTTTTATTAAATACATGTAGTAAGATAATTATCTTATAAAAATGTGTACGCATGGAGAGTTATTTGTTGGTTTAAATACTGACCCTTCCCGCAAGGTTTCATAATCCACGTTGTATTAGGATTTTTTCGAAATTCCTCCACAAACAAGTTGTAGTCTGCAGGTAACATGAATGTCTGTGGAATGAAGTCTGAAAATAAAAATAATCATTATCTGTTGAAATTTCACAATCGATAATTAACTAAATTATATTAACAGTTTCAAGTAGAAAATGTAATGAGGAAGCACAGTTTTCCACATTGAAACTGTAGATAAGAGAAGATGGATTTGAAAATTCAGCTGAATTATGGCTGAACTAAATGCTTTTAAAATATGTGAAAATAAAACTTTATCAAAATTTACAAATGTAATTTAATTGATCTGAACATTACCAGCATATTTACGGTAATGAAATATTTTCCATTGCGTGTGCATCAGAATCAATATGGAAGGTACACAGTTTACATACTTTCTCAAGCAAAGTATAAAGTTATAACTTTATAAACCCTGAGATTTTTCATAATTTTCTAAAAATTGTGCAAAAAAAATCACACTTTGTAGGTTTTTATCTGGTAAAACTTTTCAGCGTTTCGTATTTACAATTTAATCTACTACAATCTCTTTTACAAAAAATTCTTAACAAAATTCAGAAGCCAAAATACCCCTGAAGTATAATACATAATCTAATCAATATTTTATTCCTTGAATCAGTGAAGATGTAAGGAAAGCAACATAAATTCAGGAAGACAATTGGTACTTGTCTCGTAGCACCAATAAATATTAGGTGACACATATTTTTCCTACATTGTCATCGGTTGGATCAAAATCACGTAAATGTCAGTGATTTGTGATATTGACTCTGTCTTACTATTTTTAAATACAACAGGTCAATATTCATTTTATGACGTCATTTCAATTGCGAAATCACAATGCTTTCTGCCAAATCTCCGTACAATTTGCATATATTTTATCATTTTTTAATGGTTAAAACATTATTAAGCATCAAATTCAAGACTTTTATTTCAGTAAATATATGGTTACCGGTATATGAACCTGAAAAAGTGATATTGACCTCAAATTTGTCTCGGTCAATATTACAGTTTCTCAGGTCCATATAACCATATACTCACCTCAAAAAAGTCCATAAATGTTGGTAAGTATCATGAATCTTTAAGTCATTGAAAGTGTGAGGGTTTTATTTAGTTAAGCAACAGAAATTCAGGAAGAAAATCAGCACTGGTCACATACCTAAGTGAATGTAGCGCCCAAATTCGTCCTTCTCTGCTAGGGGGTTCCCTTCTTTGTCGAGATCCTTGCGGTATCGCTTGATGTTTTTCACCATCAGATCTTTTCGTGTTAACTCCACATGGTTTGGGAAATGATTTATGATTCTACAAAAGGTATGATGAAATGATGTGTTATGTCAAGTCATTGTTAATAAATGAGAAATGATTTATAATCATAATTATCACAAATCAACATTATTACAAATTTCCCAATACTATTATTATTGAGGATTTACATGTCTTCAATACTGCAATGTATCAAGCTTCATTTTGTAGTAATATTGAAGATATGTATTTTAACTCATTCACCCCTCAAAACACATTTGAACTCTTCAAATTCAAAGGTTGGAATAGTTCATTATAAAAGTTCAGGGGTGAATGAGTTAATTAATCAGATTGAGGTCTATAATTTTGATATTTATATTTCACATCTTTTCAAATAGTTTCATATATTATAAACTCTCATTTTCATCAGATTAAATAATACAGAGATATTGCCCTGAAGCTATAGCTATAAATAAAGTCTACTGTTGGGAATATAATGATGTTGACTAATGCAGTATATATACCTGGTACATATAATATTTATGGTAATTGTACACTGTAAGTATAAAATCAATGTTTCCATAGTTATCATCCTCAGATTTATACAGGATGTGGGTATCCTGAGAAATTTAAGTGTCAGACATGTACAATTTCACACAATGGGCCATAATTTATACACACACCAAGGATCAGCGCACATGTGTTCAAATATTTGTCAGCTTGCACACCTGGGAACTGATGTTTTCAAAAACATTAAAATTGGCATATAAACTATTATTTTTGCGATTCTTGCCATCAGATTTTCAATTGATTCCTGGTTTATAGCGAAGATTTGATTAATATTTTGCCACCTAACACTACAGTCTTACGGGTAAAATAAAACGTGATTTCTTTAGCAACAATTTCTTTGTGTGAAGCTGACTAGATCATTCAACAACGAGGCCAACATTTTCAAAATCTGTCAGCTTAAGTTCAATCTAATCAAAATATTAAAAAGTATCTCATAACTTAAGTATGCATTTTAGAAATTTTCTTTTAACTTATTTGAATATTACATATTATCAATTAATAATTCAATGGTTTTCAAGCTCAACAAACTTATATTTAGTGACTCAGATCAAAATAAACTCAACATTTTTTTTCTCGCGTAACTAACCAGTCTTTTTACAAATTAATCATGTGTATATATTTTGCATATCTGAACATAAGATGATTGAATGACAGTAAAAAGTGTATCAGAACACTGATTACATGGACACATATATTAATTAGTACATAATTATTAAATTACACCTCTGTGTGTATATATATATCTATGATAAAAGGACGTTTCCTGTATACAACAACAGTTCTATTTACGGTATTACCTTAAGCTACAGTTGATTCGGGATTGCAATGCTATGTGAATAATATATATACTGCACCTTACAGACTAGAAGAATTTGCCAGTAATATTTGACACTGAAATCGCCCACAGCAGAAGGATGGACAAATTTCCTTCAAATGCAGTAAGGCATACAGGTATGATTTCAAATGATCTACTTTTCAGAAACACTTACCACATACTTGCCATGCAACTCTCTCTATTTAGGAGGGAGACTCTCGATTTTGGACCCTTAAATTTAGCATTTTCTAACAGTGATTTAATTATTTCATCTGAACTTAAGAACTACGTACTCAAAATATGTCATTCAAAGGGTTATTTTGTCTATATTTGTATATCTGTATACACTCATTTTATTTATGTTATAATTTTGAGCATGCAGAATTTCCCCCATGGTAATTTCAAAAAGTTTGCAAGTATTCCTGTTTCTAATAGATACATGTAGATAGTTTTTTCTGATCCTCTTCATCAGACTTAAATACATATAGCATTATAGGTCCCAATTCTGAATGAGCCTAAATGTCCTTGTTTTCCCAGTGTCTGTATAGCCTTCTTTAAAATGACTTGATTGTTTAACAGTCACCAGAGACAATGGAATATTGTTCCTAATTTATAGGAAAGGTGTTTAGAATCGGTATCATTCTCAAATTAAAAAAATATCCCAGATTTAAAAAAAATAAAAAATATTAATAATAATTTGAGGTTCTTATATACCGCTTTATCACAACCTATTTCGTAGGTCGTCTTAAAGCAGTTCACAAAATTATTATCCATGGTTATAGGGCCTTTGCTACCAGCCAAAAACTCCCTGGGGAGCATACAGCCGGTGCTGCCATTACAGCGCTCACAGCTAGCATTCTACAATTCTAGCACTACCCAACCACAAACTCATTTACAGCTGAGTAGACTGGAACAAGCAGAGTAAAGTATTTTTCTGAAAGATTCAACACAGTGCCGTGTCGTGACTCGAACCTGCAACCCTTCGGTCACGAGCCCGGCGTCCTACCACTAGACTAACGTGCCTAATGGGGTTTAAGCAGTGGAATGGACGGGAGGGAGGTTAAGAATATTGGTCAAAATTGTACTTACTGGTCATCTGTGAGTCTGTAGCCAGAATCTATACTAAAAATGTTTCTAACGCTCTGCACATTGGCCCTGAAATAGAAATGGTATCAGGTAAAGGTGTTTAAATGACAATTACCAGTATTAAATAAATAATTATTCATGAATGATATTTATATAACATTTTCACTTCCTGAAAATGTGGATTTCATAAAAATAAAGTTTTGTTCATTTGGAGTTGTGTAATTGAGTATTGAAATAAAGGTTTGGACAATGTCTAAATTTATTGATATATTTTGATCATGAAATTTATTCATGACAAATAAGAAGTGCATAGTATAGTATCGACATATAATTATACATAAAACATGTATGAGAAATTTACTTTGTTGTTGCTTACAATTTATGAAATGCATTTATACCCTCCCTAGGGTGGAAACGGTGAACGAAATACACAATTTTGATAAAGCATATAGGATTTTGTTTTAACCATGGAAAGCATACCTACATAAGAATGATACACTCTATTAACTCATTCACCCCTACATATCTAAACTGGACTTGCCCAGTCTTTGATTTGGTGAATGGGTTAATCTAATTCAGGGGTTGCCACTAACACTAATCCTGGACTAGTAGATTTCAGCATGGACTAGTGAATCACCTAACCTAACTGGTCCTTTGGACTTGTGAAAAATATGATTATAAAATAAGAATATTTCTTTTTAAAATTTAAAATAAGATATATTGCATGATAATTGTCAAAATTTTCCTAAAACTTCACCATATTTTTATGGCAGTAATTATTTTAAGTCCCCTACAGTCGATTACTTTTGATGTTTTGTACTGTAGATCCCGATGTTTCTTTATCAGAAAACATTGGACTATTTACATTGACGAAGGACTAGTAAATAATCTATTCAACTAGTCCTGTGGACTACCAAGCAAAAAAAGTTAGTGTCTCCCCCTAATCATACTCTGGTACTCACCAATAAAAGTTCCAGTCGTCATCCTGACTCACAGGTATCCAACCCCGAGCTTCAAAGTTGTTTAACAGGACTGACTTGTCCATGTCACACGCATACTTCAACCTGGCCATTTTCTTTCCTTTAGTTCAGTGAATTTATGAAAAAGTCATTTCTGTATCTAGAAAAAGAAACACAAATTAAAGTAAAAAAATGTTATTGTTAATAAGAACATTACATTGCAATATTCTGAAATGAAACAAAAATATTTACACATGTATAACCCTTTCACTACTGTAGACCATAATGGACTCATCCATATCAATGCATGGCAGAGTCTACTAAAGTAACATAGGGGTGAAAGGGATAAGGTAGTACTGTAAATTTTCAACCTGTCTTTCCTCAATAGATTTGAATTATCTGATGAAATAAAGTTCAATCCAGCAGCAAAATAACTAGAGGCAACATTTTTTATTAAGACAATGTATGTCTACTATGTTATCATACAATGTTGATTTAAGTTTCTGATTTTAAACCATATACAGGTATTCATTGCACAACTATACACATGTAGTGGGTTGGGTCCATATGGCCAATGGCAATACAATTCAGTAGGTATCTGGAGTTCAGAGGTTTAATCATAAAATGTATAAAGAAAAAGATCAGGTAAAAGTCACAGAGATCAGGTAAAAAACTGGGATGAAGTCATATAGATCAGGTAATAGACTCAGGAATGTAGTCACAGGGATCAGGTAATAGACTCAGGAATGTAGTCACAGGTATCAGGTAATAGACTCAGGAATGTAGTCACAGAGATCAGGTAATAGACTCAGGAATGTAGTCACAGGGATCAGGTAATAGACTCATGAATGTAGTCACAAATACCAGGTCAAAAAACTATGGTGTAGTCACAGCGAGCAAGTTATAGACTCGGATGAAGTCACTGAGACTGGAATGTAGACACACAGATCAGGTAATAGACTGGAATGTAGACACAGGGATCAGGTAATAGACTGAAATGTAGACACAGGGATCAGGTAATAGACTGGGGTGTAGACACAGGGATCAGGAAATAGACTGGGGTGTAGTCACAGGGATCAGGTAATAGACTGGAATGTGGACACAGGGATCAGGTAATAGACTGGGGCGTAGTCACAGGGATCAGGTAATAGACTGGGGGGTAGTCACAGGGATCAGGTAATAGACTGGGATGTAGGCACAGGGATCAGGTAATAGACTGGGGTGTAGTGACAGGGATCAGGTAATAGACTGGAATGTAGGAACAGGGATCAGGTAATAGACTGGGGTGTATTCACAGGGATCAGGTAATAGACTGGGGGGTAGTCACAGGGATCAGGTAATAGACTCAGGAATGTAGTCACAGGTATCAGGTAATAGACTCAGGAATGTAGTCACAGGTATCAGGTAATAGACTCAGGAATGTAGTCACAGGTATCAGGTAATAGACTCAGGAATGTAGTCACAAATCCCAGGCCAAAAAACTATGGTGTAGTCACAGCGAGCAAGTTATAGACTCGGATGAAGTAACTGAGACTGGAATGTAGACACACAGATCAGGTAATAGACTGGAATGTAGACGCAGGGATCAGGTAATAGACTGGGGTGTAGGCACAGGGATCAGGGAATAGACTGGGGTGTAGGCACAGGGATCAGGTAATAGACTGGGGGGTAGTCACAGGGATCAGGTAATAGACTGGAATGTAGACGCAGGGATCAGGTAATAGACTGGGGTGTAGTCACAGGGATCAGGTAATAGACTGGGTGTAGTCACAGAGATCAGTTAATAGACTTTGATGTAGTGAAGGGGATCAGGTAATAGACTGGAATGACAATATCAGTGTTCTCATTAAAAGCGGGTTGTCAGCAAAATTAGCCTGCTATTCACCAACTTTGAACCTGGTACTTTTTCAGAATATGTATAGGTCAACATGATGGCATGCATGTGGACATTCAACCAGGTACCTTCATTACAAGTCAACCATCTATTTCAAATCTTAATGAGAACACTGGATATCAAACTGTTTTTACATCATAACTTAATAATAATAAACCGGTACATCAGGCATGATAACAGATCAGGACCCAGTACTTTCATAGGAATCTATCGATAGGCCTGGTTCTGGAACATTTAAACCTGTGGTATATGACATGAATTAGTATTATAGAGTACAATTTTTTCAGGTTCCTGTGGATTTTTCTTGATCTTTTAATGGCTAGAGCAAAGTTGACCAATGCCTGTATTCATGAAACTGTTTTCATGCTTGAGTCAAGTTTCTTGTTCCAGTGATAAATTTATAAATATTCACAATTTTCACCAATGATTTGGAAGAATTTTAGAGAGACTTTTAACCAAATACTGTGTTAAAAGTCTAGATGTAACTTTTTACAGTGTCAGAAGATAACAGCAGACGCAAGTTATTAGAAAGATATTTGAGCACAGAATCTATGCTTGAGCATGAGAACAGTTTCATGACTACAGGCCCTGGTCTCGATGACAGGGAATCAAGGTCAAAATCCATTGAATGTAAATTTATAGCAGCAGGAAAAATATCACTTGTATGACCAATTCAAGAATATGCCTGCACAGTCTGGTACTCTGTAAATGACATAGATATGGTAGAGGAAATGAAACAATGAAAAGCCCACGTTTTCATATAGGAGTGTGCTCTGGCCCCACACCAGACATCTATCTGTCAAAATGCCTAAGTCTGTTGCCAGGGCCAGAGGAAACTCTGATGTTATAGATTGTACAGAAAAGGGCAACAGACGCCATTTTGTAAAAGGAAGAGTGTAGTGTACTTATACCAGGGATCGAAACCAGAGAACCCCAGCTTAATGCCTAGTTTGTTGTTCTACCACCTGAGGAAGCTGGGCTTTACATGTTGTCCTTAGCCTGAGTTTCCTCTGGCCTTAACACCAGACTTAAGACATTTTGACATATAGATGTCTGGTGTTATGTGGGGCCAGAGCGCACTGCTATATGAAAACGTGGAATTCTCTGACACCGTTTGGCATCAGGGAGTGATCGATATCCATGACTATTCAACAAAAAGACGCGGTATGGAAATCTTCTAAACCAGAATAATATATTCAGTTTTCGGTCCGGATCAGTACGGTTTGATTATAGTCGCCCCTGCCATGACCTACAAAAATTGCATTCACTGAGGTGGGAAATTTTGAGCAATTGAAAATTGAGGACACTACTGACAGAATTTAGCAGTTGTTGGTGATAATAAGAGCTGATTTGGATCAATAAATAACCATTTTGTTGATATATATGTGTGTTATGTGATGTGTCATTGCAGATTTTTGTTGCCACCACCTCATAACTCTCCGATACCAAACAGTGTCGGAGAATTCCACATTTTCATATAGCAGTGCGCTCTGGCCCAACACCAAACATCTATATGTCAAAATGTCTAAGTCTGGTGTTAGGCCCAGAGGAAACTCGGGCTAATGTTGTCCTCTAGTCTCATCATGCAAGCTGGCAGACATGTGCCCTACAATTTTTTTATAAGATGCCAAAAAGAGAGTATATTTCTTGATTCGGCGTTGGTTAATAAAGAACACCTAATATTCCTCTCATGACCTCACATAATAATTTACAAATGTAGCAGGTGCCCTTGCCTTGCTGGTCAGAATATAATCAATAGTCACAAAACGACCGTAGAAAGTGTTAAAACGATAGCTAGTGATAAAATTAAGATTTAGTTATTCGTTTTGGATGCAATATAACATATATCTGTTCTGTTGGTGACATTATCTTCAAAAAACGCCTGAGAATTATACTTACTGTATCCACTGCAATATTGACACCGGAAGTAGTAAAGGCGTCCTCAGCAACTACTGCCTCGCACACAATTATTTTTTATAATACGCTGTAAAATATTAACTTGAAACTTAAATGTTAAACATAGTTTTGAAAATAAGATGTGGATGTATGAATGCTTGAATATTGAAAACACTAAATTTCGCAAATTTGTAGCAAATCTCGTTGGTCACGTTATTTCATATTTCTAAACATCAAACATGGCTGCCGGTGGAATCAAGGATAAAGAATCTCCCATAAAACAACGAAAAACGTTTACAGGTATCATCCCACCTAGTCCTCTCGGTGCTACACCAAGGCCCCACCTTCCACAGGTTTACAATCGACGGTATACCGGGACATTCGTGTCCGAGTATGCAATAAGTGAGTCATACTAAACGTTTGACTGTCCGAAAGAGTCGTCGTGTCAACATGTCATAAAACATACATGTTGTGCGTTTTAGTCAATGTTTTGGTGTTTAGAAGTTACTATATTAACACTTATCTATACTAACTCCCATGTTAACGTACTAAGGTATGACTTCTGAGCTTTTACTAACCCTTTTTAACCATACTATTACGTTTTGTTTATAATATACACACTATATATAGTGTATGTTGTTTTTGTTTTTATAATTTGGCGCCTCAGACTATGACCGATATTATCTGATTGTTGATAGCACGAGTTAAAGTCCTCGTGGAAAATTCAGATATTTATCCAGTACGGGTGCACAAGCCTTAACTGGTCAACTTGTCAGTGTTTCCGCTTATACATTGATTTCTTAGATTTTTTCTCTTAAAAATTTACCATCTAATCAACAGAAATAGTTCTCCACATATTATTTCACATTATTTCTTTTGTTTATTTCAATTTTAGTATTTTGTTTTGCGTTGCCGTTTTGAGAAAATGAGTTTTGATTTAATCATGGATTTTAAGATATCAACTGTCCCTGGTAAATCTTGTATGGACCAAAAACCTGAATCAGGCCTTTAAACTATAAAGATATGTAACATTATTTTTTTTATAAGTTTGTTGTTGATATACAAACATTGTATATATATCAACAACAAAATTATATAAAAAAAAATTAAAAAAATCTGATATAATTTCAAGAAAACATTTTCTAAATATGACACTTTTGAATGAAATCATAAAAGTCTCTCATAATTTAGAAATCATCAACAATGTATACCATGCAAGGGTATTTCAAGGAAGTATAAAATATAACTCATTCATGTTAATCTTATTTTAACAGAACGAAAATACATTACTGTGTGAAATTAATGTAAATAAACGTTACCTAATGAAGCAAGTTTGAATCAAGTTTCTATTAGGTAAAAGCTTTCTTTATTTGATCTTGACCCCAAGTTCCAAAAACAGATTTCACCCAGATTCATTCAGGTGTATCATATTTGATATGCATATACCTGGTACTATACATATATACCATGGTCAAGCGGTGTGGCACATACCAAAATGAGGTCACCATGGACTTTAACCTCTGTTCTTTACAGTTTCCTTAGAAACATATGGGCTGCTCAAGTACAAAAATATTCAATTCATAATAGTGTCATTGTATTACATGAAAAAGGAGATAAATAATAATTCTGCATTTTGGGGGGTAACACAGAAAAGTCCTTTACTCAAGTGAAACTACTATAGGATATAGCTAGTGGTTTTATGGCGTTATGATTCATTGATCAAATTGCAAGTTAAACCTTATCAAGATGTCAGACCTACAAGAAAAATAATCATGTCCCCGCTGGAATTATTCTATTAATCCATCAGTGTACATAATGCAGAGGATATTGCACATCTTCACCACCTCCATAGTTTCTCGTTGGATTTTCTGCATTATATACATATACTGCATTTGACCAAATTTTCTGTCCACGTTTTGTACATTAAAACATTGATACAATGTTTTACCAAAACAGTCTATATACCCGGTACCCTGTATATGACTTGCATATTTCCTGCAAGCTGATCATGATTGGCTAAATATATAAGGCCAAACAAAAATTACGTTTGTTTCAGGTAACATGACTGAAAAAAATAGGGTAGGTCGGTAGGAAAATAATTTTATTTTAATGTTAATTCGTTATTTTTGTGAATTAATATATTAGGCTCTATTTCAAACTTTACAATGCATTTCCACACATTACAATGGATATCAATTTGTCAAGAATAAGGTCAAACTCCCAGGACAGGAAGAAAGTACATTTTAATGAGTGGTTGTGAACTTTGCCTGGCTAATAAATTTATCTTAGATACAAGTAGGTGATCTAGGGTCGAGAGTAAAATCTAGGGTAGGTAGCTATAGTGATATCTGAAACAGGTATTGTTTTTGGCCTAAGACCTGTACGTAATCATGACATTAAATTGACCTTGGGACACCTGATCGTGGTTGATAAAACATTATATCAGCATGAGTATGTACCCCAAAAGAACACACATTGGGATTTCCTCAGGATCTGGATTTTTGAAGTTATCATGTGAGCAGAAATCTTATTTCTTTAGTATGTTTTAATTTTTCATGAGCTATTCTTATCAATACTGAAAAGCTTTTTCAACTTATAAAGAATGTATCATGAGTTTGTATGTTGAGCATCATATAAAAAATAATTATTAACCTCTTGCCTTGGAAAATATAATATTCATTGGGTTGGCAAATCTATGTATGGACCTCAAGAGATGTTAATAATTACATAATGTTCTGAAATATTGCATTGGTCTTTATGTATATCGTATCAGCAGACATGTTCAGACTTCCAGATCCTATAAATAAGAAAAGTGTCATATGTGTGAAGGAAGCTGTCTGACTGAAGAAAAAAACCAATCAGACAATGTTTGAAAATAAAAATAAATGGATACAGGAACAATTTGGAATTGAAAATAAGCAAATTAGCCTTTTCACCCCTATGTAACTTTAGTAGACTCTATACCATGCATTGATCTGGACGAGTCCATGATGGTCTACAGTGGTGAAAGGGTTAGGTATATAATGTATTTCTCTAAATTTCCGCTGGGAGTTTCTCATCGATAGAGCAAATTCAGTCAAATAGAAGTTTTTCAGTTTTTCAAGTCAGATTCACTTCCTCTTGATATTATAGTCGATAATTAAAAACCTTGTATCTCTTGTGCCTCTACTTTCTTCTTACACTTTTTCTTGTTTGTTTTGTAACTAATTGTCATAATCTGATACTGTTCGGTATGTACAACATATTATATTTTAGGTATAAATTGTTTTATAGTTGAGATTCTGCCTTGGGCTCTAGATCTATACCTAGATCAAGATCTACAAGCTGTCAACTTGTCGTCAAGTTTGCAAAGATTGGTGCCTCACGTATATCTGCATGTACTAGTCTAGCTAGGTCGTCAACTTTATATGTGATCAGGAAAAGAACATAGTGTCAAAAAACTAGTGATGGCATGGGCTGATGATGGATTATAATCGAAAAGTTATCAGTTTGTCCTTTTCGATTCCAATTATCGATTATAAATTCCATTATCGATATAATCAGGTCTTCATTAAAATCAAAGTGCTAAATGTTTTCAATTTAAAAAATGTATTGAAAGTCATATATTCTTACGATTTTTATTATATGATGGATAAAACTGCATAAAAATTGCTTGAAATCCATTCATTATAAAAGAACAAAATCTAATGTATAGTTATGATGTTATGGTGGTTTTCTCACTTTATTTGGATATTCAGTCCCATCAAATTGTATATTATGAACCGATTATGCAATTGATCATCGATCAGTTTACTACTTTCGATTACAAACCGATTGCCCATCGCTACCAAATACACTGGTCCTTTGCAATTTGGGCAAGTGGATTACAAAAAGTCACAGTCAAAATTTATCATACACTGGTACATATACGTACATGTACATTCGTGGAATTAGCCATTATAGTCTTGTAACAGAAACAAACCTATAGGTGATACGTCAGTATGATGTGATATATAGAAATATTGAGTTTAAAAAAAACCTGGCACTGATCATGACTGGTCCCCAGGGCAATTCAGTAGACATAAATTCCACTTGCCTGCAGATCAAATTTACATTTACATCTACTAGCCCCGGGCCATCAGAACTTGGATTTGTCGACTTGCCCTGGTAATTTCAGCGCATTAAATCTGAGTTTGAGTTGTACTTTGACCTAAAAATTCTAGATTTGGAAATAAATGCGAAGTTCCGTTTACATCAAAATGTACTTGAAACACAAGGTACTATTGGAAGTTGATAATGTAATTTTGAGTGATTTGTGATGTTGTATATCCTTGTCTGACTCGTGCTCATTTCCTGTCAATCTTATAACTTCCTCATGTTATCATCATGTTGCTGTCCAGTTTTGATCTTCCTGCTAGCCGTGTGTCCTGATGGCTGGTCTCCCGACTCGCGTACAAATACACATGTGCATATACGGGTACATATTATAAACACACATATATGCATGTATATTTTGCCTGAAGAAGGGTTGACCGAATCCTTTGCTTGAGTATATATATATGTATAACATGGCAACTGCTACTGTGAAAGGTAGATATTGACATCTGTCATTAGTTTTCCTTCAATGCTTCCTGCACTTAAATGTCTTACAGCAGCAAAATGTTTTCACTTCTCCTGATCTTGTTTTGAATTTCAATAACTGCATATGTAAATTAAAGTTACGAGATATTATTGTATAATAATATTGTATGTCATCTGCTAACGATTACGTATGAATTTTCCAAGTACATGTACTTTATATGGATGTATCCCTCCCTACTGGAGAAAAACTTGAATCTACATATTTTATACATTTGTATATACATTTATAATAAAAAATTAAAGTACTTGCCCGTGAACAGATTTTCAGTTGTAAATGATACATATGAAAATATTGTTTTTGACAAAATCATTTATTTACCTTCTGGTACAAAATGCGTAAGATTATATTATTATTTATCAAAATGTTACTGATTTGTTAGCTTTCACGCTAAATTGGAATGTTTTGATGTTTTTCAGATGACTGTGACCGTAAATTCACGCAGATACGAGAAAAGAGTGAAGCGGAGGGTCACAGTAGCACAAAGTCATTCGTCATACTCGGATTCATCTTTTTCGCCTCCATACTTGCTTTGGGCATTGTTTACCTTAAGTTCCCCAACCTTGCTGAGTGAGTAGTTTTTCATGGTCCTCTCACAGAGTGGTTTTATCACTGTAACAGACCAGAGAGTTTACAGGTTTGTAGTAAACACACCCATATATAGACATATACATTTAGTTTTTATAAACGAAAATATGATACAAAATATAATATCTTTTAATCGTTTATGAAAGATGGCATCCACTGAGAAAAAAACGGTCCATACTTGCCAACTCTCTCACTTTTGGAGGGAGACTCCCGATTTAGGACCCTAAAATTGAGTATTTTCAACCAGTGGATTTGCTAAACTAATCCTATTTTCTAAGATCTGCTAATTTCAACTGAAAGATATGCTCAAAAGATGCTATTTGAAACACACATTTTATTTATGCTTTTAATTCTGAGCACGTGAATCTCCCCATTGAAATTTTAAAAAGTTTGCAAGTATGAAAACCCTGTACATCAGGAGTGTATGATTCAGATTTAATGTACTACCCTGCTGACAGGCTGATCAATTCTACTTTTGTCTGACCTATAATTTAAGATTGTTACAGGCACTGACTTAAAATTTACTACATTAGCTAGAGCTCTGATCATGAGAATCGAGCTATTTGAATGGTATACACCCCTGTACATATTATAGTCATTTGGCTTAACTGTGTTCAACTGGCCTCTTCATTTCCTGGACAGTGACTTTGTACATTATAATGTCGAAACATTACTTATATTTATATTCAATATCCACACTGCATGTAACTTAAGTCAGTAAAAATATCATTATACATCATATTTTTTAATAGCCGATGATCATGAGGTATTGATCACAAAAAGGTCTTGTAAGGCCAAATTTAAAAAAAATCATGTATTTCCACTAACACTACATACCTTATATTTTTGTGCCTATCCTTAAGTTTTTAACGGCATTTAGTGATATACACTTTTAAAGTTAGAACTCCTGCTCCATATAAAGATTATAAAAATGTTTTCCAAAATAAAAAATAATGCCTACCTTCCTACCTACCCTATTTTTTCTGAGGATGATATATATATATATATATTTTTTTTTAAATTGCCTAAAGGTTATATATGATATGATTTTATTAACCAGGATAGTTATTACTTATCAAACAATTGATTAAGATTTGTTTAAATTTAAACTTCATATCATATTGGAAATGTTGATTTTAATACTAGGATTTTCATTCTAGTATTTGTCTTACACTCAACAGTTAAACTCCTTAATATTTATAAGATAAACCGCCAGAAGAAAAATAGAAAAGGTTTCACAGAATATACATTTTATATGTTGCTTTGAATTATTAGTGTTCCTGTATTCCACTTACTTGTAATACTTTAAATTTTTGGCAAATTTCCTAAAAATTTACTGATGATTTGGTTTGTTGGTGTTTTACGTCCTATTAACAGCTATGGCCATTTAAGGACGTGTTAGGTTTTGGTGGTGGAGGAAAGCCGCAGTTCCCGGAGAAAAACCACTGACCTGCGGCCAGTACCTGGCTACTGGCCCACATAGGCCTGGAAACCCGCGACCCAGTGGTGGAGGGCTAGTGGTAGCAGAATGTCAGATGCCTTAATTCACCACTTGGCCACCACAGCCCCTTTTACTGAAGATGTAAATGTTTTCAGATTGATACTGGCAATAAGATATCAAGGTTCAAACTTGTTGTGATATTTCATACTTTTTTTTTCAGAGATGAAAAACAGTATATAAAACTTCCTAGAAATATAGAAGACGCCAAGAACTTAGGCAACGTGTTGTCGCGGTATAAAGAGGACCATTACTACCAGGTGTTGGGCGCGTATTTTATTGTATATGTATTGTATCCTTTTTGATATACACTAAAAAGTGTATTTGAATCATTTTCATTATTTGAAGATAAGTAAGAAAATAAAGACAGAGATAATTTACCATGTTTGAAACCTTTAAAATACTTACACATTTTATAAGGAAACTATTGTATTTTTTTGTGCTTTAAGATCTTCAACACAAATTTCTTTAAACAGTATTTTAGCTCACTTACTGAATTTGGTTTAGTTTCTGAAGATTTGTAACGGATTCTTCAGCAAGGATAATGTGAAAGTTTATGGGTTTTTTTTAACTTTGCTGTTGATTTGGGGGGGGAGGGGGGGGGGGGGCAATTTAATGAGATAGCTAAAATTGGTGTCACCTACAAAAAAGCCCATGGTCTAGTTATTCTGTCTTTTCGTATCGCAGAGTTATCTGCTCTTATGAGCAGGTATTGATTGTAACCTCATTATTCTGTGTGTGAAAATTACGTTGTTTTCTCAAAAATTTATGACATTACTATCAAAAGCAAATGATGTTACAATCAATACCTGCTCACAAGAGCAGATAACTCTGTAATATTCAAACGGAATAGTCCTGAGAAGGTACCACAGATACCATATGTGGATACTAAGATTATTTGTTCACCTGCTTTTCTCCGAAAATTTCAATTTCAACTAAATTGGTATGGACATATACATAATGGCAACATCTGAAATGTGTCCTGCAAGCAGGGGATATAAATTCCATGAATTTGCTTGTCAAGTTTGATCCAATAAGCAAGGGAATTCTAGCTATAGTGGTGATCTCTGTGAAGTCTTATAATCATTCCAACATATGAATACATGTAAAGAAAAGCTACATATTACATTTCCTTAACTTGTCTTTCAGTTTACAGTCCTTTGCTATACCAGGGTCCATATTCCTCAGTATATTGTCAGGTTTCCTGTTCTCATTTTCTTTAGCACTGTTCCTTGTATGTTTGGTAAGTAAGTTTACTATCTATTTATATTATCAATCACCCTTGTAAGGTGAGTAACTCAGGTTTCCTGTTCTCATTTTCTTTAGCACTGTTCCTTGTATGTTTGGTAAGTAAGTTTACTATCTATTTATATCATCAATCAACTGTGTAAGGTGAGTAATCAGAACATAATGTAAATTGTATATTTCTCGTAAACTGCTATAATTAGCTCATTCACCCCTGAAGACACATTTGAATTCCTCCAATTCAAAGGTTGGGAAAGTTCATTATGAAATTTTAGGGGTGAACATGTTAACTGCCCTGTTGAATCCTTAATGAGGAAGTGACACCTGGCATACCGGTAAATGTCCACATTGATACGTCTGGTATCAACATCAATTTCTGAAAGTGGATATTTTTTTCATTTACACAATGTTAACTTTGTTTTCAAATCTCTTAGTTCAGTTATTGAACAAAAATGCAATCAGTCCAAGACCTACCAGTCAATCTCCTCACACATATAAATATTTCTGTTTTGTAGTATTTTAAAGAAGGAAGACATTAACGCATTTACCCCTGAAATTTCATAATGAACTATTCCAACTTTTGAATTGGAAGAGTTCAAATGTGTGTTCAGTGGTGAATGAGTTAAACATTGATGTTATCAATAATAGTGTTCACCTAGAAAAAATTGAGATACATTGCATTAATATTACATGAAGTTGGTAATTAAATTTCCTGTTTAATAGTTTGCTTGAATTTTTAACATTAATTAAAAATGTGAAATAAATCATGTACTTGTTTTTTTCCAGTGTTCTGCTTTAGGTGCATCCTTTTGCTATCTACTGTCCGATCTAGTAGGACGACGACTTGTACAGAAATATTTTCCAGAGAGAGTAGCTGAATGGCAATCTCATGTAAGTTAATGTATATATAAGTAATAATCTTAGAGGGACACTGAATGGCAATCTCATGTAAGTTAATGTTTATATAAGTAATAATCTTAGAGGGGCACTGAATGACAATCTCATGTAAGTTAATGTTTATATAAGTAATAATCTTAGAGGGGCACTGAATGGCAATCTCATGTAAGTTAATGTTTATATAAGTAATAAACTTAGAGGGACACTGAATGGCAATCTCATGTAAGTTAATGTTTATATAAGTAATAATCTTAGAGGGGCACTGAATGGCAATCTCATGTAAGTTAATGTTTATATAAGTAATAATCTTAGAGGGGCACTGAATGGCAATCTCATGTAAGTTAATGTTTATATAAGTAATAATCTTAGAGGGGCACTGAATGGCAATCTCATGTAAGTTAATGTTTATATAAGTAATAATCTTAGAGGGGCACTGAATGGCAATCTCATGTAAGTTAATGTTTATATAAGTAATAATCTTAGAGGGGCACTGAATGGCAATCTCATGTAAGTTAATGTTTATATAAGTAATAATCTTAGAGGGGCACTGAATGGCAATCTCATGTAAGTTAATGTTTATATAAGTAATAATCTTAGAGGGGCACTGAATGGCAATCTCATGTAAGTTAATGTTTATATAAGTAATAATCTTAGAGGGACACTGAATGGCAATCTCATGTAAGTTAATGTTTATATAAGTAATAATCTTAGAGGGGCACTGAATGGCAATCTCATGTAAGTTAATGTTTATATAAGTAATAAACTTAGAGGGGCACTGAATGGCAATCTCATGTAGGTTAATGTTTATATAAGTAATAAACTTAGAGGGACACTGAAGGGCAATCTCATGTAGGTTAATGCTTATATAAGTAATAAACTTAGAGGGACACTGAAGGGCAATCTCATGTAAGTTAATGTTTATATAAGGAAAACATTTAGAGGGACACTGAATGACAATCTCATGTAAGTTAATGTTTATATAAGTAATAAACTTAGAGGGACACTGAATGGCAATCT
>NW_018404871.1:742615-780092 GCF_002113885.1 Mizuhopecten yessoensis | reverse complement strand
TAGAGGGTAGCTGAATGGCAATGTGTATTTGATCTTATATTTAGAGGGTAGCTGAATGGCAATGTGTACTTGATCTTATATTATTGGGTAGCTGAATGGCAATGTGTATTTANCAATCTTGTGTAAGTTAATGTATATATAAGTAATAAACTTAGAGGGACACTGAATGGCAATCTTGTGTAATTTAGTGGTTGTACAAGTAATAAACTTAGAAGACACATGAATGACAATCTCATATAAGTTAATGAATACTAATAACTTAACTTTGAGTGTAGCTAAATGGCAAAATCAAGTACATTTTAAATTTAGGGGGTAGCTGAATAGTTATCTCTTATACGATTATTATAATTATATTAAGAATACAGTAAATGTATAAAAAAAAAAATATATAAATCCACATTGTGATACATGTACATGTATTACCTGAACAATTACATGAGATATATACGACGGCTTAGTAAATAAAACAGTGACTGATAAACGTAGAGGGTAGCTGAATGGCAATGTGTATTTGATCTTATATTTAGAGGGTAGCTGAATGGCAATGTGTATTTGACCTTAGAGGATAGCTGAGTGGCAATCTCAATACCATATTATTGTTATTTGAGTACATTTAATGAACTTTGTATTATTTTCCCCAGGTAAATAGACACCGGGAACATTTATTGAACTACATCATTTTTCTGAGAATCACACCATTTTTGCCAAATTGGTTCATCAACATTACTGCACCAGTCATCAATGTGTCCCTTTTACCGTTCTTCTTCGGAACATTTTTTGGTAAGTTCGGCTGTGTATTTCTAAGGAATACCATGAAAAAAAGGAACTATGTAACTCTCCACATACGTTGAAGCAAATGTTTTGACTACATATTGTATTCTAATACAATACTGATTTTAGTCAGACATGAGGAATTCCGGCTTTGCGTATTACAGAGTTATCTTCTCTTGGGAGCAGGTATTGATTGTTACGTCACTTGTTTGAGAGGGTAACGCCATCAATTTTTGAGAAAACGACGTAATTTTCTCGCACAAACCAATGACGTAACAATCAATACCTCCTCCCAAGAGAAGATAACTCTGCAATACGCAAAGACGGAATAGACCATTTGAAAGTGTTGTATCATGTCAGAATGTATACTGATTAGTAGAGGGTTTAAATACTGCCAACAGCCTGTGAACAGGACTTTAATAAATTTCAATCATTTAGTTATATTAATTATGATTTCTCATTTTCTGGCAAGCATTGATAATCCTTTATTGAACAGTTGAAGAGGCCACTAGGCTGAAAATACTGTATTTCAAAGTAGATTAACCAGCCAACCATGATACTTGAAAGTCCTTGGTTTTCTAAATTCTGTACCTATTTCTGCATTAGTGCATATATATGTATCGATGGGTTCTGTAAGATTATTGCATGAAAACTATTCTGAGCAAGTATTTCAATATCAGTCAAGTACATTTCATGCATTCACAGCTGTGGGAAATAATATCCTTTTTCATATATTTTTTTAACCCTTTCACCCCTATGTAATGTTACTAAACTCTACCATTCATGTATCTGGGCGAGTCCATTATGGTCTACAGTGGTGAAAGGGTTATATACAATGCATGTAAAAACTTAATCTTGTGTGTTGTTTCTCTGTAGGAGTGATACCTCCATCCTTTTTGGCAATCCAGGCAGGGACAACGTTACAACAACTGTCATCGTCGGGGGATGCAGTTTCCTGGACATCTCTCATCGTTCTCTCCATCTTTGCCTGTTTATCTCTCCTTCCTGTCTTCCTCAAGAACAAACTCAAGGCCAAGTTTGATTGATAATTACTGAAACTTAGACCTCTTTGTATTTATGATATATAATGATGCATCTTTGTACAATATCTTAACCTTACATGGACATTTTATCTACTGGCTACACATATTCTATGGATAAAGGAGAAATTGGAAATGAGCCCTAAGGACTAGGCCCTCTAGGTGTATCATTGTTTTTATGGGTCATTATTCTTTAAAAGCGTCAGAAATAACCATTTTTTCTTGACTTTTACATTTTTCAACTAGCTCATGTTCTTTTTTAGTCTCCAATGCAAAGTTTGATTAGTACGGTAGAATTTCTTGATTTTATCAGAACCTGAAAAAACACATTCCATATCCTTATAACTTCTAACAAAATTGACTGCTCATAAATCCGCTTATCTACTTTATATAAGTTATTTCAACCTATAAATCTTATCATTGAATGATGTGGACAAAAACTGACTGTATTTAATGCATTATATTGGTATGTGATTGGTGTACAATATGTACAATGAAAGATTTGATGAACCTTAAACATTTTAAATTATGGCTGAAACAGGGATCACTCTTCCACAGTGGGTACATGTTTCTCTTGTCTTGTGTTTTATTTCGTATCACTGAAATTTAAATAATTATAGATTCACTCCATCATCAACTCTTTGAAATATAAAATGCAATTACTTGCAATGATTTTGCACTTCAGTTGCATGCAGTCCAGTCTAATTAGCTATTTCGGTGCCAATGACCACATTTCCTTGGCAACAGCATAGATACATCACCTTGTATACCTTTCTGGGAAGAAAATTTGTGACAGATTTATGTAAATGGCGTCTTGATTGATGAAAACAACAACAACAATTAAATATTGAGTCATAGTCTCAGGTACTCCAACAATGTTAGAGGTTTTACACGGCGAAAAACTTTTGACAGGCGCCGCGTAAGAGGTCGCAGTCGGCAAAATCATATCCGATTGGAAAAAGGCCGACCAGCGCCCTCTCATGTTATGGGAGTAAGTCTCAGGGTTATGGGGAAATCACAATTATTGGTGGAGGGGAACTACTTGAGAATAGCATTACTACGACCATCAGGAGAATCTAAACATTTTTGACCCAATATTTTTGCCGAGTACCGTCAAAGGCTTGAGGAAATTAGTGTTATTTCAACCATTATACAAGAGACTGTAATTATAATTTCATGCTTGCTCACTTCTGGTTTAAATAAAATATATAAAGGTAAATGACTCTATTAAAAAATCTTTCATAGTTGTAGAGGGATTAATGTTTACACGACAGAAAAAGTCTGGACTGTGTCCTTAAGGATAGTTTACTGGCATCATTTAACTTTTTATAAGGTCTGACTAAACTTTTAGAGATTAAAAATACTGATTTTTTTACAGTGGATATAAGCCTATGAACCTATGTTACGCTTCATCATCTATCATCAGCATTTTTCTTTTAATAACTTTGTAATAAAACATGGCCTGTAGCTTGTTTGGTAAATGGCAGCCAATTTTGTACATAAAATTTACCTGACACATTAAAAAGAAATGTGTTAAAATCTGCAAACAACCTCTTACCAAGTATTAGGCCTAGAGTCATTACAGTAACACAGTAGCTTGATAAGGGCTTTCAGATTCGTCCAAAAAATTACGATATAGTTGACCTACCTTCAAGTTCACGAAGGTAAAATGTGTTCCATTGATTTCTCGTGAACTGTGAGACTTTGTGTCATTCAATTTTTTCAAATTTCTTAAACGGCGAAAACCTGTATGATCATCATAGCTTCTTGATTGGCAGAGACTGTCCATTTTAGCATAAAATGTATGTTGCCGAATATCTTAACAGGTGAGAAATACACCTGATTTTTTTCCAAATCTATGATAAATTTTCATAAAGCTAGTTTAAGTGTGAAGTACTTCAATACATTGTACAATATATATATATAGTACTTAAATACATTGTACAATATATATATATGCTTTTGAAATTAATCAATTTTTTCTGTTTGAATTTTTTCAAGATTACATAATTTTGAATTAAAGGTTGTAATGTTTTGAACAATTATGCATATTTAATGTTTGTCAACATTTGTTTAACCATCATGATTATATATTCATTCTGCGGTTGAAATGATGTTTCCATTAACTCTTTCACCCCTATGTAACTTAAATCAACTCTACCATGCATTGATCTGGATAAGTCCATTATGGTCTATAGTGGTGAAAGGGTTGAAGAAGCTGGGTGGTTGTTGAGTAGGCATGCATCAAGGGTTTAAATTGTCTCTAATCCTTTATTTAATAAATGAGGGAAATTACAGGTCTTAACACTTCTGGTTGGGATTTTTTAAAAGAAAATTTTCCACATTTGGATTTCCTTTTCTCTGAATGCTCTTTCAACTTTTGAAATCTGTCGATTTAGTAAAGATTGTGTTTTTAATGACAAGTTGTGTTTTATCACTGAAATGTATTTCATTTTTAGAATGTTCAAAAAATGGCCCACAGATTAAAAATAAAAATTGCTCAATTCTTAAAATAATTCTCCGTCCTTTATGTTGGTCTAGTGTTTCACACACAGAATAAGGCTGTATTTTATTGTGGTATACAAATTCAACAAATAATTCTGTGTCAAGAATATGCTATCATTTGTTTGGTAGTGTCACATTCATAGTGTGATACTATCTAGCTGATAAAACCCTCAAGGCCCTGGAACCCACACCATGCATCCAACCAGAGAAAACATTTCTGAGATGAAAAAATATTTCTGGTCCATTTTGATCTGATTTGTCATAAAATCATTTTCTTTTGTGTTCTCTTTTAATATTTGATGCAATATTTAATATGTAACTTATCATATCAGTTTTTATATCATTAGAGTTGTTTCTCAATTTGTTTTTTTCACTTTCTGGAAATTTTACGAGTTGATATTAAAGGCAACATTTTGGCACAAAGTTGGAAACAAGACCCTTTATACTCTCTAGAGCGTAGGTGAGCATACCCCTCTAGATTATCGAGTATGTGATTAGCAGGGATCAAGCTAACAGGGGGATCTTCCTTACGACTGATTTCAAGGAATGTCACAAAATGTTGTCATTATCATTATTCTTTATTGGGTTCCAACGTTCATCCATTTTCTGTCAATATAAAGAATTACTTGTGTGTGATGTTTATCGTTTCTGTTGGTCATTTGCTGAGTCCGATAACCCTTTCATCCCTATGTAACTTAAATAAACTCTACCATGCATTGATCTGGATTAGTCCATTATGGTCTACAGTGGTGAAAGGGTTATTATATATACAATAGCCCTATGGAATGATATTATCGCAATTATTTTTTTCAGAATTATTTCCTGACCTTTTTTTAATAGAATGTATTAAAATTGTACTGTTTTACAGATATAAAGTAATTTTTTTATAAACAGCAATTGTCATCATTTCAATAGTGTGTTAATAGTAATTTGTATTTTAGTAAGACAAACATACCTCTAGTAATTATTAGCGCCATTCTAATGACGTCAGGTTTGATAACAAGCCTGTGCGCCATTTTGAGTGGCATTCTCAACGCAATTTCAACGTTTTCTGCTATTTTCTGGTATGATTGCTTATAAAAATATCATAACTGGTATATATATATATAAATACTTAAGTCTGTGTACCAAACATTTACCATAACAACCACTTATTCTACCGTCGCCTCATATGAATCTGAACAAAATATCGTTGCCTTTGAATGCAGCGAATAGAAGATACCGTTATGATTGGTCAATACTAAAAAGTGATATTTTCACACTGAAAATATCACTTTTGATATTTGTCACAGTGTGAATCAAGTTGATAGAATCCATATTTCACTGGCAAAAGTAATAAAATATTTTTGACAATATGAAAATTTTGTGAAAAAATATATCTTTTTAATTAGAATATAAATTTGGATTATGGTATACAATCTTCAGAATTTTCATTTGAGTACCTTTATATTTTTTTTTGTTTGAAAAATGCCTTTAATGAAATTGTAAAGAAATAGAAAATGAAACTTGACTTTTAAGCCATTCTTTCTGGGCAAGTAATTGTAGGATTTTTTTTCTTTTTTAATTCCAGACATATTTTAGAACTGCCTAATCCCCATAATGTATTTATTCAAATGTAAGAGGATATATCAACCAATTGCTAAACATGTTTCATTTTTGTGTAAAATATTTCCTCATATATAACTTGAAATAATGTCTTTTTGTGTCTAGTTGGAGGAAGAGAATATATATAAAGAAGGTGAGCGAGTGAGAAAAGAAATGCTGCTGATTTTTTTTTGTCCAAAAATTTAAATTATTTCATAAAACTTTTTTCAAATCTCTTATAAATCACATTTTCTTTGATGCAACATGTAAAGAGATTCAATAAAAAAACTGTTTAGAACCTTGTGTGAATTTGATACAAATTATTTTCTAACACAGATCCGCGTGTGATAAATTTCTCTTAACCTTTGACCCAGATAAATATCTTTAGGATGGAAAATCCGTTATTAATTATCAACTGTAGATCTTACGACACAAACTTTCCTGGCACTAGGAACTACCGGGTAGATTAAATATTTATTCAGAATGGGCACGATTGATTTTTGGGACACTAGTAGAACACTAAGGCCCCTTTCACTTATCTGGTTCAACCAGTGGAAACGGTTCAACCTGAAAGAAAACGACAGGCGCAGATCTGAACCGAGGCTGACCTCAGGAATATTTGGCATGTGTAGATTGAGGGGTCCAGATGGCCTGACCAAAACTAAAATGCTGACTATTGCTAGTTTGCATTATTTCTTTCTAAAACAATGTCAATCCAGATGCCGATTTTAAGATACGTTATATAATTTAGTGGAATCGTGAAAGAAGGACAAATTATTCTTGATATATTGTTATTTAGTCTACAAAACTGCATTTTTTAGCTCTGCCAATAGTTCGGCCCAAGTGCGTTTGTTTATCATGGAATATTTCTGCGCCACCTGAACCGTTTCAACCGGGATACGCTAATGTTACTCAGGTTATCACTTTTGAATGCTGGATTGAGTCAGGTTATAGAAAATTCGTAATTCAGGAGAATTTTTATTCCTGTACATTGTCATGAAATAAATTGTCATTAATGAAATATCGCAGTTGACTTAATGACTTTTTGTGTGAATGTTTTCAGACTAATTCAGCAATATTAAAAGCTTATCGGAAATATGTATGTGATGTGATGTAATATTTACTGTGTTGCAGGTAAAAAATTGCTTCACAAAACTTGAAGGATCTGCTACAAAACTTTTCAAGTTTACTTTAGACAAAGAAATTTTGAAAATCATACATCTTGTAAGTAAACATGTTTGTGTCAAAGGTTTCGGGAAATGGGGGTACCCCCGGTAATTGTATTATTTTGCATCAAATTCATTATTGAAAAAAATGTATATTATGACCATTGTCAATACACTTTTCATTACATTAGGCTGTATAAAATTGTTCTTAGTCTATAATTATAAATATTACTCGCATATTGACTTTAAGAATTCATAAACCATTAGTTGTATATAATATAAACTTAATTTATTTTACAACAATTATGAAACAAGTTATTTCAACTTATATTAATCACTTTTGTTGGCCCGGATGTTAGCGCATGGGGGGGTTTTAGTGTTGGAGGAAACCGGAGTGCCCGGAGAAAACCAACGTGGTCGGGCAGGTGACCCCAACCTTTTCAAGTCCGATCGGGGAATCGAACCCCGGCCGCCTTGGTGAAAGGCAAGTGCGCTATCCACTGCACCACCCAACCAATATTAGTTGTATCAGGAAGGTACTAGTGGAAAGCCTTTCCCGATGGAGAATTTGTATTTTGTATAAGGGGTATTGGCATATTTGTAGGTGTTGTTTATACATGTATCATATTGGACCAAGTCTGGGAGGAAGTTTGGTGGATTTTTTTTTTTTTTTAAATATCCCAGAATTTAATCGGAGCTATTTCTGTATCCTCTCAGTATTCGATATCTCTAAATTTTTCTGTAACTTGAAACTTAAACAGTTCAACCTTGTCGTACTGTAACCAAGCAAAATACTTGGTAATAATTAAGTTATTGAAGTTAGGGGGGTATACTGGAATCACCGTCTGTCGTCTGCAGTAACTTGTCCGGAAAAACTCCATCCTAACTAACAGGCAGTTTTTATTCAAACTTCACTTGAAAGATCAGTATATTACGAAGTTGTGCACAGTCATTTTAATTTTAGATTTCAACACTCTTTTTAAGGGAGTAACAGTCCTTTATGCGAAATAATTTGTCTGGAAAACTCTGTCTTAACTAACAGACAGATTTAAGATCACAAAATGATGTATAAACTACAAGCATCTGCGTATAAGTTATCCTCCAGATGACCATTCTAGTTGTATAATAAAGTAAAGGAACTGTCAAAGGGAAGAAAAAGATTGATTTAAAAAAAGTAGACAAGTGAGGTGACGAATGAAATGGCATTATACATGTATCAACAGTTTACTGTATAAGCTACTTGGTAGTACACAGTATTGCTGGGCAAACAACAAAAACTGCACAAAATATTACATGGACCGTTTCGAAACAAACATAATAACCATACTCAACCATATATATGCACCACGTGTGCTTAGTGAATTTGGAATGTTAGAAGAACCGATCAAAATTCTCAAAAAAATAGCCAAAATGGACACATTTTTTAAGAAGGTAAATTATGGTGAAGGGATGGAAAACTCAGAATAGAGAAAGGATAGGGGGTGCTGATGAGGGATGGGACTCTCCAATCAGAAAAGAGGAATGGGGGTACTTATTACACTGAGTACAGGCAGCACAATTCTCATTATTAGACAGAAAAAATACAATTAAATCTCTTGTGCCTTTTTGCTGTTCTTTTATTGACTATAAGTGTTGTACAACATGTATAAAAAAAAATCTCCTTTTAAAATCGCATACATGATATGTACCTTTAAACATTTCATATGTAGTTAGTAAGCTACAGCGCACAGAAGATGCTTATTTAAGTCTTTTGGGCATCCTCAAATCACGAGGGGTTATGCTTTGATACGTACACTGCAGCCCTGGAATATGTCCTGACAATATTGAAGGCTCTGTATACATGTAGACTACCATAGTTTGGTCATTGGGTTTACATCAAAAGCACTGTGAGACAGTGTTGTGTTAAAATTTACCTATTTTTAAGTTGGGCGTGGCTCGTCTGTTCTTTTCAAAGGACAGGTATATATCGGCCTAGGGAATGGTCAGGTTTTTAACCCAATACCAATCAATTAGCAAACCATGTGCCTTCGATATTGTCATGACATATTCCAAGGATGCAGAGAACGTATGCGAGTGTAACCTCGTGAATTTTGAGGATGATCTCCACTCTCCAGTGGGATGTAAAACTTAATAAATACAACCAAATTTAACCATCATTTATGTACACATATAGACAGTGGTCCTTGTTATCCAGATGGTTTTCTTAAATATATATATATAACTCATTCACCCCTACATATCTAAACTGGACTTGCCCGGTCATTGATTTGGTAAGGTTCAAATGTGACTTCAGGGGTGAATGAGTTACAAGTTTTATTGACAAATATCTTTTTTTTAAATAAATAGATGAAAGTGGTTTACATTGAAAACGTATATCTTAACTTGATGCAGTGACAGTGATTTTAACAGGTGTTCTAGAAGCCAGTTTTGACAAAAGTATTACACATTATTCAGTTATTTTCAGAGTGCTTAACTCATTCACCCCTGAAGACACATTTGAACTCTTCCAATTCAAAGGATGGAATAGTTCATTATGAAATTTCAGGGGTGAATGAGTAAACCCTTTCACCACTGTAGAACATAATGGACTCATCCATATCAATGCATGGTAGAGTCTACTCAAGTTACATAGGGGTGGAAGGGTTAAAAGTACATGTCCTTGTATCTTTTTACTGTAGAATTCACTTGAACACTTGCTGTACAATAATGTGCATGTAACATTTTATTATTGATATTTATTTCTTGTCTTATATAACTTATTAAAAGGACTGACACAATCTGAATGTAGTGTTGTGTTATTGTTTTCACATATTTCCAAATATTGTTGAATAAAAACCAACTAGCAATGTCAATAATTGCACACAATTAAACAAGCACATTACAATGGTGGATTTAAAAATTTCATATTACTCGACTTGACCAAATGTAATCGATTCAACTTTGTCATCAAGTATAAATAAAGACTACAATTATTATTATTATTTAGGGTTTTCACTCATCACAGCACTTTTTACTAAACTATTTCTGAAAAAAATAACGACTTTTTCACAAGTCATGTGCAAATTCTGCTTAAGTATTTAAAAAAATTCAATAGAAATGTACACAATATGTCTGGTGAAATAGTGATTTCATTTGATTATAATGTTAATAAATAAAAATATATTCAGTATTGCAAAACTTGATTTTAATTGAATGATAAATTTATTCTCTTCACGGGTGAAGGAGACCCTCCACCCCAAACACGCACACACACCTAAAATTATAAACGCACCAGGTATGTTCTAATGTCTAAATTATTATGTTACACCAACAAAAAACACAAAAACCTGTTTTGTACATCATATTATCTATAGTGATAACTGTGTTCTGTAACCTCTGTCAGTTACTTTGTCAAGGTAATTTAGAAGTCCCGCAATCGGATACAAGGCATACCAGGCACAAAAAAGTCACAAAGCCTTGATTTCCATAGAAAGTATATCACATAGTGATGGGCAATCGGTTAAAAATCATAATCGATAATTGGTTTGTAATCGGAAGTAGTAAAACCAATTGATGATCGATTGCATTATCGGTTTATAGTTTTTTGGGACTGAATACCCAAATAAAGTGAGAAAACTGCTATTACATCAATAGACACGAGCCGTTCACTTTAAATAAGGTTTTGCTCTGTATTAAAGAATGGCTATCAATGCAAGCAACTTTTATGCATTTTTATCAATCATATAGTATAAGTCATAAAAATATGTATATGACTACATGACTCGATACATTCTTCACATGGAAGACATTTAAATATTTTGATTTCAATGATAAACAGATTATATCGATTATGGAATTTTTAATCGATAATCGGAATCGGAAAGGGCAAGCCAATCGATTTTTAATTACTGTATAATCGATCATCAACCCATCACTATTTCACAACAAGACTAATCAAATCTAAGGATGATGTCAAGATGAACTTGTTATTACTTTAGTTATCAAATGAACTAAAAAAAAAGTCGGAAATACAAATCATCTGTTTATGGCATGTTTCACTCATCTCATTCGCCCCTGAATTTCATAATGAACTATTCCAACATTTGAATTGGAAGAGTCCAAATGTGTCTTTGGGGGGTGAATGAGTTAAAATCATGTGTTCCTCCTACATGTAAGAAGTGAAAGTCACTGTATAATATATAATTGAAAAAGTTATCAAAATTAATTTTACTTCATTGTTTTAAACATGTCTGTTATAAAATAAATAAAAGTTTACCATTGTTGGAAACATCCTTAAGTGTCACCAACAGAAGACATAACTTAACCCTTTCACCACTGTAGACCATAATGGAGTCTGCTCGAGTTACCTAGGGGTGAATGGGTTAAAAGTGACTTAACATTTGGGACAGATATTTTAGTTTTAGAGTCCTAATCAAAATTATGAAAATGATGTTTAGGTGATGTTTATGAAAAAATCCTACAAAAATCACTGACAAGATTCATGGTCCCTTCCAGCATCCAGCTGATGCTAGGTAATTAATGACTACATTGTTTTTTTTATAACAAAAACAAACATGTCTCTCAACCCTGTAATTTATAATTTTAAGACAGCTTTTCTGGGTTTCACATACGCTATAACATTAAATTACCATATTTAACATGTAAAGCGACAGTTTTGCAGACCAGATGGGCCTGGCTATATTAGTCCCTAGAAATAGTGACCGTTTCTCTATTCAGAAAAAAATTGTTTAAAATGTTTCATACAAATGACCTTATTGCCAGTTAAATGTGTAATGTATGGGTTTACTTTTAAAATAGATGCTGAGATTTGATATCTGGAAATTTAACACCACATTAAGTTCATAGTAACCATCTCAACAAGCCCCTAGTGACCATTGGAATTACAAGCCCCTGGTGACCAGTGGTATTACAAAACCTCAGAAAGACCTTACTGTCTAAAGATAGAACAAGATCTCAACAAGCCCCTAGTGGCCAGTGGTATTACAAGCCCCTGGTGACCAGTGGTATTACAAAACCTCAGAAAGACCTTACTGTCTAATGAAAGAACAAGATCTCAACAAGCCCCTAGTGGCCAGTGGAATTACAAGCCCCTGGTGACCAGTGGGATTACAAAACCTCAGAAAGCCCTTACTGTCTAAAGATAGAACAAGATCTCAACAAGCCCCTAGTGGCCAGTGGAATTACAAGCCCCTGGTGACCAGTGGTATTACAAAACCTCAGAAAGCCCTTACTGTCTAATGAAAGAACAATATCTCAACAAGCCCCTAGTGGCCAGTGGTATTACAAAACCTCAGGTGACCAGTGCTATTACAAAACCTCAGAAAGCCCTTACTGTCTAAAGATAGAACAAGATCTCAACAAGCCCCTAGTGGCCAGTGGAATTACAAAACCTCAGGTGACCAGTGGTATTACAAAACCTCAGAAAGCCCTTCCTGTCTAATGAAAGAACAAGATCTCAACAAGCCCCTAGTGGCCAGTGGAATTACAAGCCCCTGGTGACCAGTGGTATTACAAAACCTCAGAAAGCCCTTACTGTCTAATGAAAGAACAAGATCTCAACAAGACCCTAGTGGCCAGTGGAATTACAGCGGAACAATTTACAAGACATCAAGTCTCTTGTGACCAGTGGGCATACAATATCACATCAAGCCTCTAGTGACCTTTGATGGTCAGTGGATTTACAAAAACTACCAAAAATTCTGTACTGACCAGTGGACTTACAATACTTAAAACACAATTATATATATATATACCAGAGTCAATTGATGACACTTTCTGTGAAAGGCGAATGCCATTTTCCCACTGCACAGATGTTCGAATATATACTCTATTCTAGTAAATATCCATTTTTTTAACTGTTATTCAAACAAATAGGGGTGAGACAAGTAACATTTTCATCCTTCAGCAGGTTTAGAATCATTGCTAGCAATAGGGAACTCCCTCTTCGTCCTGGTGACTTCAATTGTTCCAAGGTTCAAACCGTTACTCGCAAAGTTCTCAGGACTTGTGTCAAATTTGTGAGTAACTTTCAGGTTAGAATGCGTCTGCTTTAATTCTTCAATGGTATCCTGACTGGCTTTAATTGCCTCCGTTCCTTTCTGATACGAAGTAATGATTCCAACCGGATCATTCGAAGCCATCGCTTTCTCTGTTGAAACCCTGGCGTCATCCATGTCTGATTTTATGGCGGCACATTTTTCAATCTTGGTTTCCAGCTGCTTTTTTTCTTCGCTGTAAGTCTGATTTACCTTGTCTGTAAGCTCCTTCTGTAATTTATCCAGACGTTCGTCAAACTCTGTTCTCAGGTTCCGGGTTGTTTCCAGGAGATGTCCTTTTCTGTTTGACAGTAGTCGCAGTCTGCGTCCATAATCGTTGATCAGTGCTTCAATGTCCCTGGCTATTGTAGCTGCCGAACTGTCTATACCACCGAACGCACTCATAGTTTCTGAAAAACTTTCCGAAACTGGTGTTGCTGTAGCTTCAGTGTCACCATTGCCGTCAGTTTCTACATAAGTCGCAGAGGTTCCTGTTTCTACACCAGATGGCTCGGTTGTGTTTTCAGTCTCTCCACCAGATGGCTCTGTCGTGTTATCAGTCACCCCACCAGATGGCTCTGTCGTGTTTTCAGTCTCTCCACCAGATGGCTCTGTCGTGTTTTCAGTCTCTCCACTTTGAGATGGCTCATCTGTGTCTCCAGAACTCTGCTGAGAACCAGAATCATTTCCTCTTCTCTTGTTCTTTCTTCCTCTTGGCATTGTGGTCTAAATTATCCTTGATGATCTGTAAAAACAAAACAGAATTTGTACAAATCAACCTAACAATTTATACATATTAATCACAACAAGACAAGTTATGAATTATAAGATTTGAACAGAATTATATACTTCTACTTCTGAATGGTACTGACCAACTTCAACAATTTGAAGATAAAATGTCAGACGAGGAGTGAAACATGGAAAGAGATTGTTTTTAAAAGATACGAGATGGTCTAATTTGCGTTTGAAAAGTGACGGTAGAGGGCTGATTTGAATAATTCCGTTGTGGGGCTCGAAATAATGTCAGGTGGGAGTTTATTCCACTCGGGTATAGTTTGAGGGAAGAATGATGCCTTTCTGGTCTGGGATTTTGAGTAGGGAATTTGAGCTTCTCTACGTCTATCTGCTAGAAGGCGCAGCTTTAGGTGGTCCAGCATTTCTGTCACACTGGAGGTACGATGGTTGTACCTGTGCTTATTGAGCACATAGAGCGCTGCCCTTCACTGGATGATTTCCAACTTGTCAATATTTGTTTGGGTGTGAGGGTCCTATACTGTACAGGCATACTCAAGTGATGGTCGAACTACTGATTTGTATGCCTGTACTTTGGCGCATGTTGAGCCAATTTTAAGATTTCATCTTAAAAAGCCTAGCGTAGAATTTGTTTTTGGGCAGATAGTATTTATATGTGAATCCCATTTAAGGTCAGATTATAGTGTTACACCCAGATACTTGGCCTGACTAAGATGTTCCAGTATGTGTCCATGTAAAGTATAATTATGGACTATTGGAGTTTTGTTTTTAGTCACCGACAATACATTGCATTTGTTTGGGTGGAAGATCATTTTCCATGTATTTTCCCAGAGCGCTAGTTTGTCAAGATCTTTTTGAAGTGTTTCAGCATCACTGTTAGACTTGATAACTAGATATGCAATAGTGTCGTCTGCAAGTAAATGGATTGTAGCATTTAGACCCACAGGGATATCATTCACAAAGTAAAGAAATAAACTGGGTCCCAAAACTGACCCCTGGGGTACCCCGGAATGGACATCGACAAAATCAGACTTCTCCCCTTCAACTACTACTGTCTGAGTACTAGTTCTACCGGTCAGGAAACTCTCGATCCAGTTTGAGACATTTCCACGTATACCATAATGTTTTAGTTTATGGTTTAGGAGAGAATGACTGACCTTGTCGAAAGCCTTAGCAAAGTCCATTATGACGATATCTGTTTTGCGTCCCTCATTAAGATTCTTTGAGATGTCATCCACAAATTCAAGAAGTTGGGTTTCGCATGATCTTGATTTGCGAAAACCATGTTGGACGGATACAATATGTTATGGGTATTGGCATGGGTCATGATAGTTGAGACCACAATGTGTTCCATAATTTTGCTACAGATACAGGTCAGAGATATGGGCCTGTAGTTTTCTGGGTGAAATTTTGGACCCTTTTTATAAGCAAGTGATACATTTGCAGATTTCCAGTCTGAAGGCACTATGCCTGTTTCCAGAGACTGATTAGATATTAGGGTTAAAATCGGGGCTATTTCTGTTGCAAGCTCTTTAAGTACTCTGGGTTAGATGTCATCAGGGCCCCGAGGCCTTGTATGGATTTAGGCCTTGGAGCAGTTTTTAGACGCACTTTTCATGTATAGAAATTTCAGGCATGGCAGGGTATTTATCGTGAGTAGGCATGTTGGATCTAGTGCGAAACTGCTGGTCGGTAAAGATTTCAGGAGGAGTAAAAACAGATTGAAATTGTGCGTTTAGCACCTGGGCCTTGGTGGTAGGGTCATAAACAAGTTTTATATAGCACTGTCTGTACTTAATTAATTGTAGCATCTTGTTATTTGTACTTCAATACGCAGATATTACTGTCAGTGTTAAGTAATGGTAAATCGAAAGTATGGCAACGCTTTGTTCTTTTATATTGTTCAAGGTAACATATGACTAACTTATATATATATATCTCAACTATAAAATCATGTGAACAACTAACTCCCACTTCTCCAAGGATAATATAAGCAGGGCTAAGCAACGCTAACTCTTAAATTTTAGATTGTACATGCAATTTTGTTATATATATGATCATGGCTTACCCAGAGACATGAAAATATACCACTTCGTCAAAGCACGTCCTTGCAGGTCTTTTGTTGTTTATGAAATTTAACATTAAAACCGATCGCTGGTTCATATATCCGGTACTGTTGACGGGAGAAAACTCTTATTCAATGTGTATTTTTAAGGGAGATAACCCATGTTTTCTTAAACGATTTCAGTACCTTTTATCTTATACCGTCATCTATCAAGAAGATGGTGGTCTGGTCTGCTCTGACATGTCTTGTTTTTTAACATCAGTCGTTTTTGTCGGATGTAAAGGAAAATACTAGTATGATATTTTGTAACTTATTTTACAGCATTATATCATATATGCTGTTTTTCTGTATTTCCTTTTTGTTTTTCTTTCTTGCTGTTATTTAAAAAAAAAAACAAAAAACGTAGGAGTATTGCAATTTTATAGATGTTGAAAAGCTGTATACGGGTCATGCTATTTCTATGTGTGAATACAGTCTACTTCAAAATATATATGTATCTACATTGACATACCAATTTAACATAACACTTTCTATGTGTTGTGATTTATGCCAAAATAGGCGAGGATCCATATTTGGCTGTAATGTTATCTGTTTTGCGGAAAGAAATTGAATATTATATTTTCGTTTTATGTGTTTGTATAATGCCGGAATTAACTTTCTATTATTTCTCACGAATGCAAAGCATTCAGTAAATACTTCACGCACGCACCTCTGAAATTTTCATCGGGGAAATTCCTCATGCTCAAAATTAAAAACACACATAAAATATGTGTAGATAGCACATAAGAAAAATCGACACTTCAATATAGCATATTTTGATTTTGTTCGTTAGATCAAATTATTAGATCTTAGAATGTAGGAAAAAATAAATGTAAGGGTCCAAAATCGTGTGTGTCTCTACAGAATAGAGAGAGTTTGCAAGTGTGCATACGTGAAAACTGTAAAAGAATTCCTCTTGTTCACGAAAACTATTCAAACGATGAGTTGAATACAAGTAAAGCTTTATATTTTAGTTATAAAAAGTACTAATCAAATGTTCCTGTCACTTCAGTTAACATGAACTTTTGCTGTTTGCTTGAATACAAATTCCCAGACTGGAAAATAAATTGTATAATATACTTAATTTTAAAAACACCTGGACCCCAGCACTTCACTGCATCTAGCTGAACTACTGGTACATGTGAAAATTACGACGGGTTTGTAACTCGTGCATGGGAGACATTTTAAAGTCTGTGTCTCGATTTAGCCTTACTGAGTTATATATATCTACAATTAGTATAGTATGTGATTAAAATGAAACAACCACACGACGGAAAGGGAGACTATGTATGGGGTCTACCGTCACAGTAGTTCCTAATGTCGGCATCTGAAACAATTAAATGTGAGGATGGTCACTCCCTGCACAAGATAAAACATAAATGGTTTTCTCCCACCTCTATGTACGATACACGTGTACCATAAGGAATACTCATGAAGGATACGTATTTCTCTTACTACAGATAGATGAATCCACACGTTTTCCGGTGTGAGATATCCTTTTCTTGCATACTAGACTGAGATATCTGCATTTCCGGCGGTGCTGGAAAATTCTATCCGACCCACGGGTCTGGATCGCTTACACACGCAGTCTGGCAGTTTACAAATTAACTAGAAGAGTAGCTGTTTTTACGGGTTTTAGGTAATAAGCAAGACATATACTCTATCCCTGATGTGAGGAAAGGATAAGGTTATTCAAACCCTCGAGATAAAATATTGAGCAAAAGACCCTCGGCAAAGCCTCAGGTCTCATGCTCAATATTCTATCCGTTGGGTTTGAATAACCCTATCCATACCTTACATCAGGGATATATTCTATTAATCTCACTCCCAAGGGATGAGAGATTCTATTAATCTCACTCCCAAGGGATGAAATGTTTTATTAATCTCACTCCCAAGGGATGAGAGATTCTATTAATCTCACACTGTAAAAAGTGTGGATATTCCTTTCTCCCACCCTTCACAAGTACAGTGTGTCTCCCGTTTTAGCCAGGAAAGATCAGCTTGTCACCCCTAGGGGGAGATAGCCTCGTGCCGATTAGCACGTGTAATACGTCACCAGTAATTGTGACGTCATCAAAAGTGAATGGCGATATTCATATCACACATGTGTTTTTGTTTACAAACATGGCAGACTACTGTCGGTGGAGTTGTGACTGAAATAATTAATAGAGTGGGAGAAAAATAATCATCCCCTACCTTGAGGGTGTGACAGAAAAATCTCCTACCCGAGGGTGATGTTTTTTGGTTTTCTAACCGGAGGCTCTGCCTTAACCCCCTTACCCGAGGGTGATGTTTTTTGGTTGTCTAACCCGAGGCTCTACCGAGGGTTAGACAACCAAAAAATCAACCCGAGGGTTGGATATTTCTCTGTCACACCCTCAAGGTAGGGGAAGATTCTATTAGTCCATGGTAAGAGAAATCCTTGTCTCACATTAGGGTTGAGACGGGTTGATTCCCCTGTCCATAACATTCTCTTACCCTCGACAGCTCTTATCTTACACACACGGAAATGAGAGAAATCCTTGTATCACCCTGGGGTTGAGATGGGGGAATTCCCATATTCATAACATTTGTATGACGTCACATCAACAATGCATCAACATCACTTAACGTAAACCCTGAAATTAGCCTGTAACGTTAACAGTACGATATGATACACAGAGGGTGAACAAGGTAAGAGAAAAGAATCATTCAATCCCTGGAGGTGAAAGTGGGAATCTCAACCCTCGGGGAAAGATTCTTAAGTTGCCAAACAATCGGCAAAGCCTCGTGTTTAGCAACTTTAGAATTCCCCCTCCCCCTCACTGTCGGGTTAAGATCCCCATATTTCACCCCAAGGGGGCGAGAGATTCTATTGATGCAACATGGATGCACTCAGTGACTCAGGTGACACCTACAGAACATCAAAAATTGTGTTCAAGCTTTCTTTAAATTTGTGGTATATATTTCCTTTGGTAAACTATACTTTTTTCTGTTATTTCCGAATATGGCCTTATTGTGTATATACATGATCTAGAATTTTTGCTATACTGAGTGTTGCCTATGTATTTTTATTATGGCGCTTTTTTCAAAATATCATTTGAGCGGAGGGAGAAAAAGAGCCAACCATTATGTAGGTATTTAAGATATGGAAATTTTTACCCGAGGGTGCAGAATTGGGTGTCAGAACCCGGGAAAGTCTCAGTTCTGACCTATTTTCTATACAAGTCCTCGGGTAGGACACCAATTTGCCACATACCTACATATGATATTCCGTCTTTGCGTATTGCAGAGTTATCTTCCCTTGGGAGCAGGTATTGATTGTTACGTCACTTGTTTGTGAGAGTAACGTCATCATTTTTTGAGAAAACGCCGTAATTTTCTCGCACAAACCAATGACGTAACAATCAATACCTGCTCCCAAGAAAAGACAAATCTGCAATACGCAAAGACGGAATAGTCTACTAGTATTTGTCATCGTTATAAAGGAGGGAGAGGTGGTCGAAGGGAGAGGCTGTTACGCCACGGTTTACCACCCCTACACAATTTCTCACCTCTTGTGAGAAATCCTGCTAAAATTGCTGCATTCGCAACGCGATTTCTCTACCAGATAGTGTTAATAGGAGCAGGTCCATTGGCCACTGACACGTAAAAACACTGAAGTCGGCTTTGGGTGATTATGATATATTTATCACACTAATCAATATGTGTTACGTTGTGCTTATTGATTTGATACGTAACGCTGAAGCGCAAATTATAACGCAAGGCAATTTTGCGGATCGTGCAATGACGCAAACTTTCCGTTTCCTTTGCGCCCTTCTTACACGAAATCCTGGATCCGCGCCTGGTATAGACCTTACCCAGGCAGTAACATGCACGGCCATGTGCACGTGGGTGTTTTATATCAATATTTCATCACGTGGCTTGTCACAGCCATCTGGGATAAAGATCCATAAAAAAATCGTCGAAATTGCTTCGCAAGATATTTTTGATAAACTACTTCCATTCTGAGCAGTTGCGGCAATAAAACCGCCATCACGTATAATCGGGGATGTGCAGTTCTATGTATAGCAGATTCTGGCATCACTTGCTGCACTGTTTACATGGTTCATGGTCTTATGCTCGTGCAAAGCTCGTGCATGCCAAATACAGACCGCACACATCACTCTCTATGTCGTTTTGGGAACAAGCTGGCATCTTACCATAGGTCTTCTTATCAATAGAACACTCAAACGTTATTTACGTCTATCGCAAGAAAAGATCTGATTCCCGGTATGCTAACCCTTATATACATTTTAACTCAGGAACTTACGGATATGAAATAACGTTCAGTCTCACGCAAGCTTCAACCACTGAGGAACTCAATAAACGTTATTCAATTGCTTTTGATGACTTCAGCACATATGAGCATTTTCCCCCTGATTAAATTGAGCGATTGCACGACAGATTTAAATAATTACAGTTTAAAAGGTTGAAGGAGTGTCTCTTTCGCAAAAAATATCCCAACTTTTAATTGTTTTCCACAAAAATAATATGCATACGTGATATCATACATCTACTGCCGTTGTTGAAGGTAAATCGAATATTTGTTTCCTCTGAAGTTATGATGTTTCACTCGGGCTTCTTGAAACATTATTCATCTCGGGGAAACAAAGAAATGTGTTTCCCTGCCACAGAGACAATACCTATTTTATGATACCGAAATAAAACATTAACACAACACTAATAATGACCTGGCTCCAATAGAGTTGCTTGCTTCAGTTACTTGAACTAAGGTGTGGATCCCCTGGCTCATTTTTCTAGAGTCTTCCAATTAGGGAAATATGACAGGAGGAACTCGAGCGCGATAGACAAACACGATATTTTATTTCCTCGTCATGTTATAGCTATAATCTAATCAGACACGCTGTTATATAAATGAAGTCGTTTGCTTAATTAGATTGTCAGTTGTCAAGGGTACGGATGTGTGAATCACATGCGCACATGACATTAATTTTACGGATAGCGTGTGGAGCCAGGATGTCAGACAGTGTGTTTTAAATGTACTTGTAAATAGCACAGCGATTAAAACTCTATACAGTTCACACAGATAACGTCCGCAGCTGTTATAGCGATTTTATTTATCATATATGTATACGGCTCTTCAGTGCAGACAAAATATTTGTAGAATTTTAAAAGCGACCCGGTCCTTTTGCCAAGTCGCTTAAAATGAGTCATTTTGATACGACAGCAATTCACACAAATAGTGTGAGATAGGGAAATCTCAACCCGAGGGGGAAGATTCTTAAGTTGCCAAACACGAGGCTTACCCGAAGGTTGAGATTCCCCTATCTCACCCACAAGAGGGTGAATGCTTCTTTTTCTCTTACCCTGTTCTTCTCTTCCATTGTGTAGCATATACACAGAGGGGGGGGGGGGGGGGGGGGATAGATTTATATGTGTATAGATTTATTATCTTATATTGTATTGTATTACATTTTATTGTCGAGCTCAAACTTTATATGTATTTGTTTTAACCTTTTTAAATAAACAAATAAATAAAAAACAATTACAGGCAAAAACAAAATAACAAAAACAAAAAAATAGTTCATGAAATGTTGAAATTAGTAATTAGGATTAGTAAGTTTTTATAGGTTGAAGTGATCGGTTTACGTAAAATATGACTATCTAGAATGAGTCGGCATATAAACATAGAAAGAAATATAAACGGAGATTGGCAGCCCCAAACATAAGTCGCTTCATAAGGCTTGAAGGGACAACACACAACTATTGCCCCTTAAACCTGCAGGAACAACAAACAACTATGGTTCATAAAACCTGTCAAGTACAACAAACAACTATTGTTCATAAAACCTGTCAAGTACAACAAACAACTGTTGTCTCTAAACCCTGTCAAGTACAACAAACAACTGTTGTCCCTAAACCTGTCAAGTACAACAAACAACTGTTGTTCATAAAACTTGTCAAGTACAACAAACAACTATTTTTCATAAAACCTGTCAAGTACAACAAACAACGATTGTGCATAAAACCTGTCAAGTACAACAAACAACGATTGTGCATAAAACCTGTCAAGTACAACAAACAACGATTGTGCATAAAACCTGTCAAGTACAACAAACAACTATTGTCCCTAAACCTGTCAAGTACAACAAACAACTGTTGTCTCTAAAACCTGACAAGTACAACAAACAACTGTTGTCTCTAAAACCTGACAAGTACAACAAACAACTGTTGTCTCTAAAACTGTCAAGTACAACAAACAACTGTTGTCTCTAAAACCTGTCAAATACAACAAACAACTGTTGTTCATAAAACCTGTCAAGTACAACAAACAACTATTGTTCATAAAACCTGTCAAGTACAACAAACAACTATTGTTCATAAAACCTGTCAAGTACAACAAACAACTATTGTTCATAAAACCTGTCAAGTACAACAAACAACTATTGTTCATAAAACCTGTCAAGTACAACAAACAACTATTGTTCATAAAACCTGTCAAGTACAACAAACAACTATTGTTCATAAAACCTGTCAAGTACAACAAACAACTATTGTTCATAAAACCTGTCAAGTACAACAAACAACTATTGTTCATAAAACCTGTCAAGTACAACAAACAACTATTGTTCATAAAACCTGTCAAGTACAACAAACAACTATTGTTCATAAAACCTGTCAAGTACAACAAACAACTATTGTTCATAAAACCTGTCAAGTACAACAAACAACTATTGTTCATAAAACCTGTCAAGTACAACAAACAACTGTTGTCTCTAAAACTGTCAAGTACAACAAACAACTGTTGTCTCTAAAACCTGTCAAGTACAACAAACAACTGTTGTTCATAAAACCTGTCAAGTACAACAAACAACTGTTGTCCCTTAAACCTGCAGGAACAACAAACAACTGTTGTCTCTAAAAACTATCAAGCACGATAGCATTTATGTGCCCTGAATTGGAGCACCTCAGCTGAGAACTGTTTGGAGTAGAAGCCAGCTAGCTGATGGTGTCTGTTACAGAGCAGGTCGGTCAATTGTCATCTGATGATTTCAAGGTCGCTTCAATGTTGAGTGCAGAAATGTCAGGCGTAAATTTAATGGCTGGGAGAAAAATTGCTTGTACATTGCTCGAAATATTTCACAATAAACATGACCCGAAGCCTCCATGTCGCCAATAAAGGAAAAACTAGCGGAAAAGTTTGAAAGGAGTTGGTTGTTAAGACATGTGACTAAAAATAGGTTATTGATTAGTTGACGGTTGAGGATGCGTTTTTCGTTTTCATAGCTGTACCATTTATATCTGTAGGAAGTGTTACATTGAACGTGACTTTATTAAGAGTAAGAACTTAATAAGTTGTTTCTTCATGTGTGTTGCTTGTGACTTCTGTTCGACGCTGAGCAGCATGTCGAAATATCATCAGCATCAGGGAGGGAGGTCAGTGGAGGGAGTTGGTTATATCTCTTGAAAAATGAAGTGAACTGGTCTACCTGTCGCCTCACATGAACATCTATAAACCGTTTTATGGATATTTGCAACGTGACGATTTTCGGCTCGAGCTTAAGACCCAAATTTATGATGTACCTCTTCTTGCTGAGTTGAAGCTCCGAATTAAATGCTTCCAAAGCAGGAATTTTACTGGGAGGCGAGCTTGTACTTGAATGGATTCGTAGTCTAGCTGTTGAATCATAGTTGCCTGGATTACCAGAACAAAATATTAGAGCCCAGAGGTTCATCACAGAACATTTGTAATGTAAAACTCACCATGCCCCGTGAACAATCTTGAGTTGTTCGGGTCCTTAAGTATTTGACAGGTCCATTGGGGAGTTACGTGATATCCGACTCCGACTCAGAGAGAACACAGATTGACAACAGTGTTGTTCACAGGAGGTCGTGCGGCGTGTTTTAGTTTTTAGTTTTTTTTTCTTTTTTTTTTCTTAAATGTGTTTCTGTTTTAACAGCATTTACATGTTATCCCTTTTTGTTGCTCTGTACATTGCTCTGTCCTTCTGCAGCTTTCTCCTCGGTTATCACTGTATTTCTCTGTCCTACAACCACTTGGTTATCCCTTTTCTCCGCTGTGTGATGTTGTATTGCTTTGGCCTGTTGTTGTTAGTCTGCATCTTTCTCTTTGTCTGAAATGTTTCAAACTCCCGTTAGTCATATTTTTTCCATTATTCTTACAGTCATGTAACATCCATTATTATAATCCTACTCATTAGTGTAACCCGGTTACATTAGTTGGTGTGTAACTTACACATATGGGTGAGGTTATAATAATAATAATAATAATAATAATAATAATAATTCCAGGTTATCACAACCTGGTTTTATACAGCTGAGTAGACCGGAACAAACGGAGTAAAGTATCTTGTCTCCTGCATACACACACGCAAGCACGCATACACTACACACATGGAGGCACGTCCTTATTTGACCTTAGCTGTTAATAGGACGTTAAACAAAATTAAACCAAACCAAATAAAGTATCTTGTTGAAAGAAACAACACAGTACAGTGACGTGAGTCGAACCCGCAACCCTTCGGTAACGAGCCCGACATCCTATGCTATAGACTACCGTACCTCTTAATAATATGAGTGTAAAACCTAGCTGGAAGTATAAGGTAGGACAAATTAGCATTTCTTCCTTACAGGTCATGCTAATCAGAGTAGACTTATATATTTATCATTTTTAATATGACAAATTTTAAAGAATTTTAACAAAACATGGCATCAGTCAAGGGCGACAACTCCATGACTCAGCTCGATCGGGAACCGTCGGCACTTTCCGTAAACGAGAAAATACTCTCTACGGAAGGTGCCGACGATTCCCGATTGGGCTCAGCTCGCTCGTTACACTGACTGTATACAGCTATAAAATGTCTTACCCACGGAAGTGGTGATTTGTTCGCATCTTAAACAGCCATGACTTACCTCTGAATGTTGTTCGTCAAACATCTATATCTGGTTAACATCGGAAACTTTGTTTGAGTGAAAAATCGGAAGCCATTAACTTGATTTAAAATATCACGTGGTTCCTATTAGAGGAAATTGATCGACAGATTGGGCTCAAAATGATCCGGTACCATCTGTTGTTTCAGTGACTTATACATCCCCATATCTTTTTAACGTTTTACGGAAACGTCTTTGATAATTGAAATCCGCCATTTGTAAAGACAAGGATAACTGGTTAAAATGTTTTGCTTCGTAATTCCTAAAATAAAAGCGGTTAGTCTTTGTTTTACTGATTCTACTTTGATAGCAGCGGTTGCATTACACAGGCCATACTGAAACTTTCGGCTTCCAAACCCCGGCCCAGCCAAGGTATAACATACACAGTTTGTTATAACACAATCAAAGAAAATGATTGGTGTTTAAACATTCTTACACGTTTTATATGATAATGACAGGAAAACATCTGAGTTGACACTGTGACCATACCAAGAGTAAATTCTACCACATATGGTAAGAAATCTTTTCGTTTCGAAGCAGCCCATGTGTGGAAAAGGCTACCAAATGAAATTAGACAAGCAGAAAACTACAAGGTTTTCTGTAGGCTGTTGCACACATGGGAAGGTGACCTCTGCCAGTGTTCTATATGTTCCTGACTTTCATCTTATTGATCCGGCCCATTTTATTTGAGTTTTTGCTTTTACTTTGCTTCTTACTTTACTTTATTTTGTCTGAGTATTTTATTCCATTTTTTTCCAATATATAAAGTATCGTATTAACCATGTGTGATATATATGAAATATGTGCTTGCTAAATCTGATATGTTTTTATATGTTTTATGCTTATGATTTATGCCTATGTTATATTTAGTACTGTTCCTGCTTTTTAACATGCATGTGCTATCATCAAAATGTTTTCTGATTATTTTTGTAGTTTCTATGTATATAGTTTTGCTGCATTATGAATCCTTCTTTTTCTACTAGAATGCTTTTTACCTTGTTATTACTCTGTTATTATACTTATGTTTGTCGTAAAAACAGCTCTGTTTCAATGTTATGCCATATACGTCACTAAATAAAGCATCTTGTTTATTGTATCTGATGCAAGGAAGTGATGTCTTAATGGATATATTTGAACGATACAGATGAGATTTGTTTGTGTTTTACGTCCTTTTAACTGCTATGGTCATTTAAGGACGTGCCAGGTTTTGGTGGTGGAGGAAAGCCGGAGTGCACGGAGAAAAACCAACGACCTGAGGATGGTACCAGGTGACTGCCTCACGTAGGTCTCCATTAAACCTGCTACCGAGTGGTGGAGGGAAAGCAATCGTTGAAGGTCAGACTCCTTAACCACTCGGCCTAACTCCTCCATTGGGTTTGTGCTACCATACATATTACATCTGTGATTTTGTTATAGAGTTATCTCCCTTTTAATGGGTTGATTAGAATTTCTTGGTGTGGAACCATTCTGAATACCCTTTCGTCATTTTCTACGAAACAAAGGTAGCAAAGGCGAGGTGTTCCGAATGGGTGTGGAACCCGTTTAAGCCAAGACATTTTAAGGTATCATAATCATATCCTTAACCTAAACGTCATCTTAACATCCTCATCTTCATCCTCATCCTAATGATGATGATGATGATGGATGAATGATGATGATGATGATGATGATGATGAATATTTAAATCTTAAAACAGCCAGGAAGTGGAACGCTTTTTTTTTTGCACAAATATAAATAGTGCAGTGGTACGTACACTTTACCTTAAATCTGTAAGTCTAGAGATTCACGACAATAAAGAACATGAACTACTATCACCAACAACAACATAGAAGAATACAGGGATTACCTGTTTAAGTCCAATATCTTTAACAGGTAATTCCGAGAAACTCAATAACGGAACAGAATTTTGACAACATGGCCGCCAAATGTAGGACATGGCTCCTTGAGGTAGATTTTCGGTACCATATTGAAATAAGAAAACCAAGCAGGGACATGCCTTTGCCAATAAATTTAGATAAGTGTTTGCGGATACGTGGCCATATCAACGTCTGCGCGTGAAGCACGTGCTCGTCGTGCGTGTTTTGATGTTTGGTCTGTACTTAATCAGCAGGGCGCGTTATTGATTTGCACGCTAAATACTTAGATGACATACTCAATATGATAAATTGTAAGTCCTGGTAACTGGCCAACACTTAGGTACATATTCAGTTATATATATATATATTAGATAAGCATTATGTATACGAACTTATGACCTAGCGAGGATCAACAAGTGATAGATGTTTAACGTTAGGTGAAAGTATTGCTTGAGACAGACTCCTTATGTCTGTGTGCTGTGTAGGATTGAAAGTGTTTCAGATTTTACGGTATGTGTGTTTTGTGAGATTTTACGGTATTTATGTACAGTGTTATAATTCAGGATTTTACAGTATATGTGTGCTGTGTTAGATTAAACAGTATTTGTGTGCTGTGTTAGATTTTACAGTATATGTGTGCTGTGTGAGATTTTACAGTATCTGTGTGCTGTGTGAGATTTTACAGTATATGTGTGCTGTGTTAGATTTTACAGTATCTGTGTGCTGTGATAGATTTTACAGTATCTGTGTGCTGTGTGAGATTTTACAGTATATGTGTGTTGTGTTAGATTGAACAGTATCTGTGTGCTGTGTGAGATTTTACAGTATCTGTGTGATTTGTTAGATTTTACAGTATCTGTGTGCCGTGTGAGATTTTACAGTATATGTGTGCTGTGTGAGCTTTTACAGTATCTGTGTGCTGTGTTAGATTTAACAGTATATGTGTGCTGTGTGAGATTTTCAGTATCTGTGTGCTGTGTGAGATTTTCAGTATCTGTGTGCTGTGTGAGATTTTACAGTATCTGTGTGCTATGTTAGATTTTACAGTATCTGTGTGCTGTGTGAGATTTTCAGTATCTGTGTGCTGTGTGAGATTTTCAGTATCTGTGTGCTGTGTGAGATTTTAAAGTATCTGTGTGCTGTGTTAGATTTTACAGTATCTGTGTGCTGTGTGAGATTTAACAGTATATGTGTGCTGTGCTAGATTTTACAGTATCTGTGTCCTGTGTGAGATTTAACAGTATATGTGTGCTGTGTTAGATTTAACAGTATCTGTGTGCTGTGTGAGGTTTTACAGTATAGGTGAGCTGTGTGAGATTTTACAGTATCTGTGTGCTGTGTGAGATTTAACAGTATATGTGTGCTGTGCTAGATTTTACAGTATCTGTGTCATATGTGAGATTTAACAGTATATGTGTGCTGTGTTAGATTTTACAGTATCTGTGTGCTGTGTGAGATTTAACAGTATCTGTGTGCTGTGTGAGATTTTACAGCATCTGTGTGATGTGTGAGATTTTACAGTATCTGTGTGCTGTGTGAGATTTAACAGTATCGGTGTGCTGTGTGAGATTTTACAGTATCTGTGTGCTGTGTGAGATTTAACAGTATCGGTGTGCTGTGTGAGATTTTACAGTATCTGTGTGCTGTGTGAGATTTAACAGTATATGTGTGCTGTGTTAGATTTAACAGTATCTGAGTGCTGTGTTGGATTTTACAATGTATGTGTGCTGTGCTAGATTTAACAGTATCTGTGTGCTGTGTGAGATTTTACAGTATCTGTGTGCTGTGTGTGATTATACAGTATATGTGTGCTGTGCGTGATTTTACAGTATATGTGTACTGTGTGAGATTTAACAGTTTCTGTGTGCTGTGTTATATTTAACATTATCTGTGTGCTGTGTGTGATTTTACAGTATCTGTGTGATGTGTGAGATTTTACAGTATCTGTGTGCTGTGTGTGATTATACAGTATATGTGTGCTGTGTGTGATTTTACAGTATATGTGTGCTGTGTGAGATTTAACAGTTTCTGTGTGCTGTGTTATATTTAACATTATCTGTGTGCTGTGTGTGATTTTACATTATCTGTGTGATGTGTGAGATTTTACAGTATATGTGTGCTGTGTTAGATTTAACAGTATCTGTGTGCTGTGTTGGATTTTACAATATATGTGTGCTGTGCTAGATTTAACAGTATCTGTGTGCTGTGTGAGATTTTACAGTATCTGTTTGCTGTGTGTGATTATACAGTATATGTGTGCTGTGTGTGATTTTACAGTATATGTGTGCTGTGTGAGATTTTTCAGTATCTGTGTGCTGTGTGACACATTTTACATTATCCGTGTTCTGTCTGAGATTGTACAGTTTATGTGTGCTGTGTGATTTTGCATTACTAGTATCTGTGTACTGTGTGAGATTTTAAAGTATCTGTGTGCTGTGTGACACATTTTACAGTATCTGTGTGCTGTGTGAGTTTGCACAGTGTATGTGTGCTGTGTGATTTTACATTACTAGTATCTGTGTGCCGTGAGAAATTTTGCAGTCTGTGTGCTGTCGGTGATTTTACAATGTGTGTGAATACAAACTCGGGTGTGTCTGATGGGAGTGACGTCACGTTTAGTCTTTAACACAATGAGGTACATTTATTAATCTCATAAAAGTTTAAAAATGGCATTGTTACTGATTCTGCTATATTTTTTGATACTGAAGACGAGGAAAACCCTTACTTTCTTTCAATGCCGACTGACCACTACGTTCGGGCGTACCGGACATATTCGTCCGCCCGCTCCAGGATACACTACAAGTACGATATATACGTCTGTGTAGTCAAAGCAAACACAATCAGTTGTCCCCGACATACGGGCCCCGCACAAATAGCACCTTATTTGTTGAACATGATATCAGTTTACTCTTTTTAAAATAAATATCAAAAGATATTTTGTTTGTAACTCGGTCCTGCGCAATGCCGATTTGGGAAGATTCCATCCAGGTTCAAGGTCTTTGCTGTAATTAGAGATGAAATGTACACAATACACTCCCCTTCTAAGCCTATACCTGTTACCCAACAAGATGATTTAAACACCTTTTACTTGGCAGATATTTGAACAGCAGCTTTATAGCGAGGTTTATATATAATAAACCGGACACTCTCAGTAGTCATTTAAACCGAATTCAAACACACATACTGCCATACAATGAACACCGATTTGAGAGATATTTGTTTTACACATCTGATAGAATATTAGTTCTAAATTTATCAAGCTGTCATGTGTTCAAATAATATTTAAGGTCACTGCTCTGTCCAAGAAAGTGTCCGTTCGGCAGCTTTCCTTATAAATATTGATCGTGTTTTCACAAACTTCTTGAGGTTTTTTTTAAAAATAATTTTGCATAACACACACAAATGGGAAATACAAGCTATAAAGATATCAAAATTATTAATGAATTATTATGACATTTTGTATTAGGCCGGAGATGATACTCTCTTGTATGTAACAGTGACAGTCATATATGTACGCGGAAATCACGTACACTGTCAAGAATATAATGCTAAATGCAATTCATTATGTATCATCAAATACATGCATTTGTAAATGTGTACAAAGGTGAAAAAAAAAAAAATCACACTTGATTAGAAATTATGTTAAATGAAAAGTTTTATCAGAATATAAATGGACTCACTCTCAAAACTAACGTATAACAGAATATTATGCAATATCTTCATTTTATGTGACGATGCCCTTCTTTTTCGTTTCTATGAGTAGGTAAAGTCATGAGAGCATAACTGCAACTGTTATTATTTGCTGTGTATAAATACATAGCCTGAACACTACTGCTATGATTGCGTGATAACGCGCTCGCAAAATAGTTCTTTTATAAAACATTATTGACAACATTCGGCGGCACTTTCATCGAAGCTAATTTGAATACCTTACTTATACCAAATAGACTTTATTTTCTTCAAATTAAAAACAAATGGATCAGATACGACAATTTTGTTTTATAGTTCGATTTTGTGCGATAAACAGTGGGGTGATGTCAGCTGTTTCCCACCTGCTGTTCTAGTTATTGTCCTTGCCTCGCCGATACCAACGGGAGCATTTGGTGAGCTTATGCCATACCGCAGCGTCCGTTGTCCGTCCGTCGTCCGTCCGTCCGTCAACTTTTCCTTTAAAACGCTACTAGTCCTGAACGGCCAAGTAGATTTTGACTAAATTTGGTCTAGAGTATCCTTAGGCCAAGGGGACTCAATTTTGTATAAACAGTGGTTGTGGCCCCCCTGGGGGCAGAGGGGCGGGGCCCAATAGGGGAAATAGAGGTAAAACCTTGAAAATCCTTCTTCTACCGTAGGGGTTTAAGGATTTTATCCTAATTTAGTCCAATAGGGGAAATATAGCAAATTCTTTAAAATCCTTCTCCTTCTGTAGGAATGCAAGGATTTGTTCCATATTTGGTGTGAAGCATCCTTGGGTGAAGGGGAACCAATTTTGTATAAACAGTGGGTCTGGCACCCCTGGGGGCTGAGAGGTGGGGCCCAATAGGGGAAACATAGCAAATTATTCTTTAAAATCCTTCTTCTTCTGTAGGAATGAAACGATTTGTTCCATGTTTGTTTTGGAGCATCCTTGGGTGAAGGGGAACCAATTTTGTATAAACAGTGGGTCTGGCACCCCTGGGGGCTGAGGGGCGGGGCCCAATAGGGGAAACATAGCAAATTATTCTTTAAAATCCTTCTTCTGCTGTAGGAATGAAACGATTTGTTCCATGTTTGTTTGGAGCATCCTTGGGTGAAGGGGAACCAATTTTGTATAAACAGTGGGTCTGGCACCCCTGGGGTCTGAGGGACGGGGTCCAATAGGGGAAATATAGCAAATTCTTTAATATTCTTCTTCTTCTGTAGGAATGAAAGGATTTGTTCCATATTTGGTCTGAAGCATCCTTGGGTGAAGGGGAACCAATTTTGTATAAACAGTGGGTCTGGCACCCCTGGGGGCTGAGGGGCGGGGCCCAATAGGGGAAACATAGCAAATTATTCTTTAAAATCCTTCTTTTTCTTTAGGAATGAAAGGATTTGGTCCATATTTGGTGTGGAGCATCCTTGGGCAAAGGGGAACCAATTTTGTATAAACGGTGGATGTGGCCCCCCTGGGACCTTAGGGGCAGGGCCCAATAGGGGAAATAGAGGTAAAACCTTTAAAATCCTTCTTTTACCATAGGGATTTAGGGATTTTATCCTAATTTAGTCTGGAGCATCCTTGGACAAAAGGGACTCAATTTCGTATAAACAGCGAGAGTGGCCCCCCCTGGGGACAGAAGGGAGGGGCCCAATAGGGGAAACATAGCAAATTCTTAAAATACCTTCTTCTTTTGTACGAATGACAGGATTTTGTCCAAATTTGGTATGAAGCATCATTGGGTGAAGGGAACCAAGTTTGTATAAACGGTGTGTCTANGGATGGAACTTTCTGAAATTTCATATGTACTTACAGCACCTACCATGGAGTGCTATATCTTTACTTCATACCAATTATTTTAAACATATTCAGGTGAGCGATACAGGACCTCTGGGCCTCTTGTTGTTTTATATAAAAACGAAAATATAAACAATAAACTCCACTGATGTTGCGTTAGACCGTCAATAGTAGCATTATACTGTCCAAAGTAGCGTCAAGCCGTCCAAAGTAGCGTCAGACTATCCAAAGAGGCATCAGACTGTCCAAAGTAGCGTTAGACCGTCCAAAGCAGTGTCATACTGTTCAAAGAGGCATCAGACTGTCCAAAGTAGTGTCAGACCGTCCAAAGTAGCGTTAGACTGTCCAAAGTAGTGTCATACTGTCCAAAGTAGCGTTAGACCGTCCAAAGTAGTGTCATACTGTCCAAGGTAGTGTAAGACCGTCCAAAGTCGCGTTAGACCGTCCAAAGCAGTGTCATGCTGTTCAAAGAGGCGTCAGACTGTCCAAAGGAGTGTCAGACTGTCCAAGGTATTGTTAGACCGTCCAAAGTACTATCAGACTGTTCAAAGTAGTGTCAAAAGTAGCGTTAGACTGTCCGAAATAGCGTCAGACCGTCGTTAGACGTCAACAAAGTCGCGTCAGACCGTCCAAAGTCGCCCTAGTCTGTTCACAGCACCATTAGACTGTCCAAACGAGCGCCAGCCCGTCCAAAGTAGTGTCAGACCGTCCAAAGTAGCCTTAGGCTGTCCAAAGTAGCATTAGACTGTCCAAAGTTGCGTCAGACCGTCCAAAGCAGCGTCAGACTGTCCAAATAAGGGGTAGACCGTCCAAAGTAGAGCTATACCGTCCAAAGTAGCTTTAGATCATCTAAAGTAGCTTTAGACTGTCCAAAATATCGTCAGACCGTCCAAAGTAGCATTAGACCGTCCAAAGTAGCATCAGACTGTTCAAAGTAGTGTCAAGACTGTCCAAAATAGCGTAAGACCGTCCAAAGTAGCCTCAGATCGTCTAAAGTAGCGTGAGACTGTCCAAAATAGCATCAGACCGTCCAAAGTAGTATCAGAATGTTCAAAGTAGTGTCAAAAGTAGCGTTATACCGCCCAAAGTAGCGTCAGACTGTTCAAAGTAGTGTTAGACTGTCCAAGGTATTGTTAGCCCGTCCAAAGTAGCGTTAGATCGTCTAAAGTAGCGTGAGACTGTCCAAAATAGCATCAGACCGTCCAAAGTAGTGTCTTACTGTCCAATGTAGCGTTAGACCGTCCTAAGTAGGGTCATACTGTCCAAGGCAGTGTTAATCCGTCCAAAGTAGCGACAGATCGTCTAAAGTAGCGTGAGACTGTCCAAAATAGCGTTAGATCATCCTAAGCAGCGTCAGACTGTCCAAATAAGGGGTAGACCGTCCAAAGTAGGGTTAGACCGTCCACAAAGTAGCTTCAGAACGTCCAAAGTGGCGTTTGTCCGTCCACCGTAGCATTAGACTGTCCAAAGTAGTGTCAGACTGTCCAAGGTAGTGGAAGACCGTCCAAAGTAGCTTCAGATCGACTAAAGTAGCGTTAGACCGGCGTTAGACCGTCCTAAGTAGGGTCATACTGTCCAAGGCAGTGTTAATCCGTCCAAAGTAGCGACAGATCGTCTAAAGTAGAGTTAGACTGTCCAAAATACCGTCAGACCCTCCAAAATAGCCACAGACTGTCCAAAGAAGCGTTAGACCGTCCAAAGTAATGTTAGACTGTCCAAAATAGCGTCAGACCGTCCAAAGTAGCGTTAGACCGTCCAAAGTAGTATCAGACTGTTCAAAGTAGTGTCAGACTGTCCAAGGTATTGTTAGACCATCCAAAGTAGCGTTAGACCGTCCTAAGTAGTGTCATACTGTCCAAGGTAGTGTTAAACCGTCCAAAGTAGCGTTAGACCGTCCAAAGTAGCGTTACACCGTCCAAAGTAGCGTTAGACCGTCCAATGTAGCGTCAGACTGTCCAAGGGAGTGTAAGACCGTCCAAAGTAGCATTAGACCGTCCAAAGGAGCGTTAGACTGTCCAAAGTAGCGTCAGACCGTCCAAAGTAACTTTAGACTGTCCAAAGTAGTATCAGACTGTCCAAAGTAGCGTTAGACCGTCCAAAGTATCGCTAGACCGTCCAAAGAAGTGTCATACTGTCCAAGGTATTGTTAGACCGTCCAAAGTAGTATCAGACTGTCCAAGATATTGTTAGACCGTCCAAAGTAGAGCTATACCGTCCAAAGTAGCGTCAGACTGTCCAAAGTAGTGTCAGACTGTCCAAGGTATTGTTAGACCGTCCAAAGTAGAGCTACACTGTCCAAAGTAGCGTTACACCGTTCAAAGTAGCGTTAGACTGTCCAAAGTAGCGTTAGACTGTCCAAAGTAGCGTTAGACTGTCCAAAGTGGTGTCAGACTGTCCAAAGTAGCGTCAAACTGTCCAAAGAAGCGTTAGACCGTCCAAAGTAGTGTCAGACCGTCCCAAGTAGCCCCAGCCAGACATGTAATTATCTCAGTTTTAAATATATACAACTGTATATTATTACGAAGGTTGAGAATTCATTAAACAATTCGACTTATTATTCAAACATACGGGTATATATAAATCCTATATCGATTTTTTGTGTGTGAAACATTCGGTTTTAGCTCATGTAAATTGCTAATTTGCAGTTGGTGTAACACGTTTTTTCGATAAAATGGAGTAGATTTATGATAGGCAACATCAAACATTTGTAAAGTGAAAATGTTATTGAAATGTTATGATCAATAGATGAATTATATATATTTTGATAATACGTACCGACATTGGTTTATCTTGAATTAGTCATCCGTTTCTGAAATTCATTGAAAAAGTATGTATTGTGAAATTCGGTTCGACTTGTCCCCAGGGAACTTCGACGACAATGCCGACGATGATGGTGATGACAATGATGATGATGGTGATGACAATGATGATGATGGTGAGGACAATGATGATGATGGTGAGGACAATGATGATGATGGTGAGGACAATGATGATGATGGTGAGGACAATGATGATGACGTGGTAATAAGTGTTTGTCCTGTTGTTACATCTATATCTCTCTCTCATATTATGCTGCTGCTGCTGCTGATGATGATGATGACGATGATGATGAATGATATCTTTGAGTGCACGTGAGAATAAGAGTGTATGTCCATTTATTTGTATTCAATAAAACCTTTGAAAAATAAAACACAAAAAACGACTAGTCCCCCGGAGACTAAATTTTCGTGGTTATATCTCTCTTCTCTATTGTATGAATTCTGGTTTTCTGGTGCCCTGGCTGTACTTAAGGCGATGTCCTATTTTCAATCTAATATTATAATTTTACGATGGTTTGTGTTGACTGCAAACACGAAACATTTGCTGTATAAGTGTCATCCTCCCTACATATCTGTCTCGCTTCGTAACGCACTCCGCTGTTTCTCCCACACAATATGGCATGGCATTAATTAGGGTTACGCCCGCTGAGTCCCTCACACCGTATATAATTATGCGGTAAGTAAAATATCACGAAAGAATTCCTGCTGTCGCTGAAAATCCATAAAACCACAAAACAATATGTCAACTTGACGGCTGACCTATAAAATACTACAATATTTCAATTTATCTTATGTAAGTAATGTGTCATATAATTCTGATATTGCTTAGTATATTATAATACTTAACAAACAACTCCGAAAGTCTCTTAACACTGAAGAAGAAAAGTACATCACGTCTGTTTTTCTCTGGAACCAGAGCATGGTATACGCGAGCATCATCAATTAGAAGTAGTGTGATGGGTTTATGGACATTTTATTATCACCGTTGTGGTTTTTGGGACATTTTTTCCCTTATATGTGGCCTCATAAATAAAAAAAAAAAACACGGTGACGTTTAATTGCATATTTTCATGATATTGTATCGGTTGTGTAGAACTTTTATGGATACCTTAGCACTCTGTTCTGTTGACGTTTTTAAAGGCGATAGGTCCCAAAAGTTAGGCATAAACTAATGGACGAAACAAGTATAAATAAGTATACAAAACTAATGCAATTTTTAAACAAGTTTCTCGTACCTGCCCTATTTTATCTTGCAGACTGTTTGCTTGATAGAAAAACGTTGCTGCAATATTTTCCAGTTTTCCTACATAAATATTGTGCATTTTACCTTCCCTTCTACTTTTAAAAACTACATACGTCCGTTTTTTTATTTGCCATATTCATTTACAATATATACTGACGCCCATATGAATATACTATATATCACAGACAATATTCTAAAGAATATTTAATAAATTTATTCATCAATTATTTAAACATAGACCTAATAGAAGTCTGAAAACTAGACCAACATACGCAGTATTTCCAGGGCTGTCTTGTTGACATTTATCAAAAACGGGCTCGTTTGAATAGAGCAATTCTATATAACAAATAATTATTAAAGAATTACTTCTTCATGTCTTTTTAATGGTAAATGAATTTTGAAAAGTATATGTCTAATACATTAGCAGCATTTCATGTGTACATTTCATGGACATTGATGGCACATTTAACGTCACCGAGGAATGAAGGTGTTTTTTCGTTACTGTCAATACATCTTCATAAACAGGATATAGGAAAAAACTAATAAAGAAACCATTGATGTCACCGTCCCTCACAAAATTTTTGTGACCGTGTTGTAGAGAACAAGATTTAATGCATTTTTTCCGCTCTATTGGAGTTCATTCACACACAGGAGACAGCAACACTGTTTACGACGTTCGGCATTCATTGTAAGAGACAAAATCCTTGCATTGATCATTGGGTGTTTCTGTTTGTTTACATTAGATGTACGTCAGTGGAATTTTTCAGACGTGGAAACATCCCCAGGTTACCAGTATATCAACGGAAGCTTTCTTGAATATTAGTTTATTTATGAGAACACTTCAATGTTTCCAGAATATAAACAGTAACATTTACAGGATGCCAGTATGATAATTGATACTATCAAATCACAATCATGTCAGATTTCTAGTATCAACATTTCAAGGTTTTTAGTATAAACATGGAAATATTTCCTGATTTCCCGTATAAATATTGGAACATTTCCTAATTTCTAGTATAAACTTGGGAACTTTTCCTGATTTCTAGTATAAATTTGGGAACTTTTCTAGATTTCCAGTATAAATATTGGAACATTTCCAGATTTCTAGTATAAATATTGAACATTTCCTGATTTCCAGTATAAATATTGGAACATTTCCTGATTTCCAGTATAAATATTGGAACATTTCCTGATTTC
>NW_018404871.1:678846-742494 GCF_002113885.1 Mizuhopecten yessoensis | reverse complement strand
CATTTCCTGATTTCTAGTATAAATATTATAACATTTCCTGATTTTCCAGTATAAATATTGGAACATTTCCAGATTTCCAGTATAAATATTGGAACATTTCCTGATTTCCAGTATAAACATTGGAACATTTCCAGATTTCCAGTATAAATATTATAACATTTCCAGATTTCCAGTATAAATATTGGAACATTTCCAGATTTCCAGTATAAATATTGGAACATTTCCTGATTTCCAGTATAAATATTGGAACATTTCCTGATTTCCAGTATAAATATTGGAACATTTCCTGATTTCCAGTATAAATATTGGAACATTTCCTGATTTCCAGTATAAATATTGGAACATTTCCTGATTTCCAGTATAAATATTGGAACATTTCCTGATTTCCAGTATAAATATTGGAACATTTCCTGATTTCCAGTATAAATATTGGAACATTTCCTGATTTCCAGTATAAATATTGGAACATTTCCTGATTTCCAGTATAAATATTGGAACATTTCCTGATTTCCAGTATAAATATTGGAACATTTCCTGATTTCCAGTATAAATATTGGAACATTTCCTGATTTCCAGTATAAATATTGGAACATTTCCTGATTTCCAGTATAAATATTGGAACATTTCCTGATTTCTAGTATAAATATTGGAACATTTCCTGATTTCTAGTATAAATATTGGAACATTTCCTGATTTCCAGTATAAATATTGGAACATTTCCTGATTTCCAGTATAAATATTGGAACATTTCCTGATTTCCAGTATAAATATTGGAACATTTCCTGATTTCCAGTATAAATATTATAACATTTCCTGATTTCCAGTATAAATATTGGAACATTTCCTGATTTCCAGTATAAATATTGGAACATTTCCTGATTTCCAGTATAAATATTGGAACATTTCCTGATTTCCAGTATAAATATTGGAACATTTCCTGATTTCCAGTATAAATATTGGAACATTTCCTGATTTCCAGTATAAATATTGGAACATTTCCTGATTTCCAGTATAAATATTGGAACATTTCCTGATTTCCAGTATAAATATTGGAACATTTCCTGATTTCCAGTATAAATATTGGAACATTTCCTGATTTCCAGTATAAATATTGGAACATTTCCTGATTTCCAGTATAAATATTGGAACATTTCCTGATTTCCAGTATAAATATTGGAACATTTCCTGATTTCCAGTATAAATATTGGAACATTTCCTGATTTCCAGTATAAATATTATAACATTTCCTGATTTCCAGTATAAATATTGGAACATTTCCTGATTTCCAGTATAAATATTGGAACATTTCCTGATTTCCAGTATAAATATTGGAACATTTCCTGATTTCCAGTATAAATATTGGAACATTTCCTGATTTCCAGTATAAATATTGGAACATTTCCTGATTTCCAGTATAAATATTGGAACATTTCCTGATTTCCAGTATAAATATTGGAACATTTCCTGATTTCCAGTATAAATATTGGAACATTTCCTGATTTCCAGTATAAATATTGGAACATTTCCTGATTTCCAGTATAAATATTGGAACATTTCCTGATTTCCAGTATAAATATTGGAACATTTCCTGATTTCCAGTATAAATATTGGAACATTTCCTGATTTCCAGTATAAATATTGGAACATTTCCTGATTTCCAGTATAAATATTATAACATTTCCTGATTTCTAGTATAAATATTATAACATTTCCTGATTTTCCAGTATAAATATTGGAACATTTCCAGATTTCCAGTATAAATATTGGAACATTTCCTGATTTCTAGTATAAATATTATAACATTTCCAGATTTCCAGTATAAATATTATAACATTTCCAGATTTCCAGTATAAATATTGGAACATTTCCTGATTTCCAGTATAAATATTGGAACATTTCCTGATTTTCAGTATAAATATTATAACATTTCCTGATTTCTAGTATAAATATTGGAACATTTCCAGATTTCTAGTATAAATATTGGTCAAAGGTCACTGATAGAGTATATATATAATAACATAAGTATGCTGGGTGTGGTTTGGTTTATACGGTTTGATTAAGCATTTAACTGCTTTCAGTTGGCAATCACAGGCAAGGTGAATGCCAACTGGACAAAGGCAAATTCAATGAAGCGCTAGCCGTTGGATTTGCCTTAGTTTAGTTGAAATTCCTTTTGCCAATGAATGCTAACTGAAAGCAGTTCAATACTTATATTTACCATTTTTGGAATCTGTTCATCTCACAAAAAAACCCTAATTACACTAATTATTATTCAGCATTCAGTTATAATAGTGTATGTATCGTGTATGCTTTTTGAATGAATAGAACAGCCATCGCCCGGGGAGGGTCAGTGGTATCCAACGTTAATCAGCGCGGATCTGATGCCGACTTTATAGTGCTATCTCACTGAAATCCTATTGTATTATATAACAACAATGATGCTGGCGTTAATGTAACCTTATCGTTACTATTGAAATGTTAGCATTCAAAGTTAATGGTAAAGTAACCAATTTAAATATATTTTACCGTATTTGAAATTGGTTCACTTTAGGAAATCACAACGACCATTAATCTATTCTTGATAAAGCTACACCGTACTATTGGGGAACGAAGGGAACGCGTGTAATTGTTCAGCGTAATAGATGACAGATCTAGAGACAGAGATAATTTGAACGAATAAGAACTGAGAGCAAATTAAAAAGAGAGCTGAGAGTAAAGGGGTGCGGGAACTTAGAGTAGAGGGTTCGGGGACGACCGAGAGTAAAGGGTGCGGGAACTTAGAGTAGAGGGTTCGGGAACCGAGAGAAAAGGGTGCGGGACGTTAGAGTAAAGGGTTCGAGAACCGAGAGTAAGGGGTGCGGGAACTAAGAGTAGAGGGTTCGGGAACGACCGAAAGTAAAGGGTGCGGGAACTTAGAGAAGAGGGTACGGGAACCGAGAGTAAGGAGTGCAGGAACTGGGAGAAGAGGGTTCGGGAACCGAGAGTAAGGAATGCGGGAAATTAGAGTAGAGGGTTCGGGAACCGAGAGTAAGGGGTGCATGAACTTAGAGAAGAGGGTTCGGGAACCGAAAGTAAGGAGTGCGGGAACTTAGAGTAGAGGGTTCAGGAACCGAAAGTAAGGGGTGCAGGAACTTAGAGAAGAGGGTTCGGAGACGACCGAGAGTAAAGGGTGCGGGAACTTAGAGTAGAGGGTTCGGGAACGACCGAAAGTAAAGGTTGCGGGAATTCAGAGTAGAGGGTTCGGGAACCGAGAGAAAAGGGTGCGGGAACTTAGAGAAGAGGGTTCGGGAACCGAAAGTAAGGAGTCCGGGAACTTAGAGTAGATGGTTCGGGAACGGCCGAAAGTAAAGGGTGCGGGAACTTAGAGTAGAGGGTTCGGGAACCGAGAGGAAGGAGTGCAGGAACTTAGAGAAGAGGGTTCGGGAACGACCGAAAGTAAAGGGTGCGGGAATTCAGAGTAGAGGGTTCGGGAACCGAGAGAAAGGGTGCGGGAACTTAGAGTAGAGGGTTCGGGAACGACCGAAAGTAAAGGGTGCGGGAACTTAGAGTAGAGGGTTCGGGAACCGAGAGTAAGGAGTGCAGGAACTTAGAGAAGAGGGTTCGGGAACCGAGAGTAAGGAGTGCGGGAACTTAGAGTAGAGGGTTTAGGAACCGAGAGAAAAGGGTGCGGGAACTTAGAGAAGAGGGTTCGGGAACCGAGAGTAAGGGGTGCGGTGATTCAGAGTAGAGGGTTCGGGAACGACCGAGAGTCACGGGTACGTGAACTAGGAGTAGATGGCTCGGGAACTAAAAGTTTAGGACGCGAGAAATCAGTGAGTTGCAAACTGACAGAAAGAGTTACGGCTAGTGTGTGTAAAGGGCGCGGGTAATGTCAGTAGAGGGCATGGGAACTGTTACATGTATGTGTTACCAGAGTTCATTGGTCCGTGTATACACTTTGTCTATGATGGCCGACTCTTTGCAACGTGCGAAGTTGCGAGCTGGGCGAAAAATAGGGTCACAACCTCAATCACCTACAACTTCACTTTCTAATACAACTTCAGAAAAAATGTTTTTATAAATCATTGGATTTGGCAGACATCTATCTGCAAGAACATGAACGGCTAGTGAGTTTTTCCTTCGCCTATCGGTGAGTATGCCACTGTACCACTGAAATAAATATTGAAGTCGGTGTTTACATAGAGCTTAGTCAACATTCGAACGCTAAAAAAACTTACATTTACGGCCAATAGTTAAAAAATGTACGGAAGACCGAGGCTGGTTGGAAGAGGAAAAAGATAAAACAGAAGTAACAACGTTAAATTAGCACCTATTATAAACAATCGTGAACCGTCGGCACTTTCCGTTCTCCTTTACGGAAAGTGCCGACGGTTCCAGATTGCCATTAACGCCATTGTGCAAAGGAGTAATTCTGAGGCATTGTTTACGTGTTTGGAGCACAAGTACATCATTGTATTTTTTGAATTGACATTGCTATTGTACGTGACCCGTTGACCACGATTTTAAATTCCTTGTGAATAACTTATTACGTCATTAGTACAAAAATTAAAATGTACCCCAGTCGGATAGCAATCATAGGTGATTATCGTTCAATAGTACTTAGTCGGGCTAGCTATAAAGTTGGATCTTTAAAAACACGTGGTCGGAAAATTTTGTAACACGCTACTTCTGAATATAACTTGTAAATGAGATTGTTTGATTTAAATGGATTCGTTCTCTTTCAAGTAAGATCAGAATTAAGTTTTGATCTGACATTTCCGGTCAGATGGTACCGGACAATCCACCATCATTAAAACCGGTGACTAATATGGGAAATCCTGAGACCGCGCGTTAGATAATTACAAGATTTAACTTCAATGTCAAGCCCCATTACCTCCCTTTAGTCCTGTTATATTGATTCGCATTTAAATGAGACGCTTTATCTTCAGGCCTATGTGGTCAAGGGGGTGTCAACACTCAAGTATCTCCATGGTAGGGGTTGGAACAAGTACCAGTTCATCGTTATTATTATTTCACCGATAACAGGCGCGAGTTCAGTTTTTTTTTAATGCAAGTCAAAGGGTGAAGCACTTGGGGACGGGATGGTGGGTCCCCTTGATCCGGGAGAGTGGAATACCTGGATCCGCCAAAGTATTACCTTAAATTCACTTGGTGAATCGAAATGAAGATTTCATTTCATAGAAGCCTACAGCGTGGAGCAGCCTGGCTACCAGCTCCCTAAGGTTCTGAAAAGTGTTGTCCAGCTGCTAGCATTCTTCTTCTAGATTTTCTCCCCTTAGTTTTAAACTTGATTAGGAATAAGACACACACAATTTTAATTATAAGAATCTCCTATTTTCTTTATACATTGAAGTTTCTAGAGACGACGGGACAGTCAATGTGTAAGGTGTCATTAAAGTTTAAGAGGTTTTTTTTATCGTTTTTGTTCGAATATTTTTTTAATTCCCAAATTTATACATTCTTTACAAACATCATTTTGAGCCGTCTTCGAAAGGCCTAAGCTGTTGCGATGAAGTTAAACCCCAAACAAACAAACAAACAAACAAACAAAGCAAGCACTTCGAGCGGAATCACCTTGACATTTTGTATATGTAAATTACCTTTCGTGTCTGGTATAGTAAGATAATTAATGGTACAGAAAGTTCATCGCTCTGACATGTTGATCATTACTGGAGCTGTGCCATTCCTCTTGATTGCTTTACCAGTAGGTTACGAATACCTTAATTAACATCACAGGTCATTACTTAAAGGTCAAGGTCGTGCTACAAAAAGAATTGGTATGCACCTCTTCAATAGTACGTGAAGTGAATTAGTTCATTAGCAGTATGGCGTGCCAACACTTGCGGTTTACCAAACAACCGTTTCCCAAAGTATTTACACAATAATTAACGGTTCTAACAGACTATACTACAGGTCAGGTGTTTTAGTCAAAGAGCTGTATATTTCCATACACTCATTTCCATTCACATTCCGTGTCATATTCCTATTTATACCAAGAATACATTCTTTCGTTATTTAATTTGACCAGAATAATAATGAAATTATTTTACCAATAAAGACGATTATTTTGACTTCAATGATTTCAAGAATGATGTACTTATCCATGTGTAAGTGTACCGTACACCCTTAAGTATAAAATGTGTTTATCTGGAGATAATATTTATGTCTATCCCATAATTTCCAACACGTTGGCAATGTGTCAAAGGCATGTCTAAACATATTTCCAATTAATGCCCCAGAAAAACACTTTCCCTATATCTATACCTTATACTATAATATGCATATCCAACTGCTTATTGAAATAGGTACCTAACCCGAAAACATAGTTGGTCTCAATTTATTAAGTGGAAAAAATAAACAAACATCGAAGTGTCTGCCAAGATAAATACAAATACTGATATCGTAGTTCTGATCACAGGGACAGGGTAGTACAGAGAATACCTCAAGTTCACAGGGGCATGCTAATCATTCCTTCTGATCACATGGACATGATACAAAAATGTATGGGTGTCGGACGGTGCGGTGGATAGCACATTTGCGGACTTAGGCGACCGGGGTTCGATTCCCCGATCGGACGTGAAAAGGTATGGGGTAACTTTCCCGACTACGTGGGTTTTCTCCCGGTACTCCGGTTTCCTCCCACATTTAGACCATCCGTGCGCTAACATCCGGGCCAACAAGAGTAATTAAGATAAACTTAAACAACTTTTTTCATGATTGTTGTAAAATAAATAAAGTTTATATTATATGTTATGAGAATTTGTAACAAAGCTTTGTGTGGACTTAAACTGAAGTGTTCAGTTTAATACTAGAATAAGATCAATTAGGCGATTAGGTGGTAGCAACGAGGGGCGATATGATATGTAACTCTGAACACATCAGTTTAGGTCCAAACTTAGCTATATACAATAACAAGTTTTAGGCTCCTGTGATCCTGATTTGTAGACGTTTTCTAAATCGTAATAGTGGTGTAGAAAACGTGCAGAAATCAATTGATATTCCCTGTGCACCAGCGGATATCTAAATTTATACTACAAAAGTGGAAATTCTTGCGTGTTGAAATGTTCGCGCTATGACTCTTAGAACTGATCGTTGTGTGAAGATGTTCACCATAGCAATGATTCTGCCAGTGATATCTAAATATTCTCTATGTACAAAATGTACATAATCTATATATACGTGTATTAATATATTGGCGTTATTTTTTTAACGCGAAAAACGCTAAAATTTCCACGCCGCCATAATTTTCACTTTTACAGTATATACTGTGACGTGATTACCATGCCCCTGTGCTCCAACCACTGGGTTTAAAGGTCATATTGTTACATCCCAATTACATTATGTGACTCAAAACAGTTAGAACGGTCATATATGTCACCGACATAAAATATTTCCACATACATGTAGCAAACTACAAAAACACCATGATGTCTATAGGTTAGTTTAAGTAAAAACTTATTGTCCGGCCTTGGATGCTTTTAATTCCAACGATAGCTCTATAATATTTCCACTTAAATATCTATGAAAATGTATCGAGTATGTCTTTGTCCTGCCCCGGGTTCGTGCTCACGCTCATGGGGATATGTATAGGCCTGTCATTATTATTTACAGATTCAAGTTAATGTATACATGTACTGTTACTGTACAATGTTTAAATCCCCAAAAGATTCTTTTAAGAAACGTATTGGTCATGTTTGTACCTGCCACGATGATCTATCTGAACCTAGTTCATCGTTTGTCGTGGTTTTTTTTTTCTCATAAATAAAAAAATATCCACATCAAATGTTATCTTAATGTGTCAGTAAGCCATGCGAGCTTGATATGGCTGTATTTTATACCGTGTCCCCTTAGATAAAAAAAACAACGACCCAACAACCTGTTAACCGGCCGTTCTAGCTTTCATTTAGATTTATTTACTAACTTTCCTTTGTTTTGTTTTGTAACCATGCTGTCGTAAAGTGTCGTTATTTTCCTACACTATATAGAATGTCGCCCATTCATGCTTATCGGCCCTACGTGTGGCGCGGTTACTCGTGTATACAGGTAAAAACACTACTTTAATTGTACAAAGATATAGACTTGTACAGGCATGAGAGGTATCGGTGAAAGGATACCTTAAAAACAAGTAAAAAACTACACGTGATACATTTTTACAGGTTTATCAAAAAGAGGGATACACATTGTACATTTCTATACCGGTACGGCTAACAAAGGGACCCAAACACATTAGCTTAAGTCTAATTGTTTATTTGCTTACACAAACAATTTTAATCGGATTGAAGGCGTTCTAAGTGTTGTGGCGAGAGTCTTTCCCCACCCCCGCCTATACTCACGTGACCTTGATACGAGACTTATATATATTTCTTTCAATGAAACCCGAATGTAGATTCGTGTTAATTTGCATATGAAAAGTGCGTTGTTAGGGCGACAGAGAAAGTCTATGTGTCTATTTTTTACCCATACACAAGCAAACGAGTGGAAAAATACCAATGGTATCGTGTATTTTTAAAACCCCCAAAAGTTCAACCAATCTCATAAAGCTTTTATCGGTATTTTATAGAGCTGTTACCTGTATTGACACACATCTCGTTGGTATTTAACGCGTGAGAGATTTACATTGATAGAAATTCTATGGAAGGGACATGTAAACTACCACAGTTAAAAACCTTATTACAAAAATACTAGCTTGCATAAAAGAGTCGTTTGTGTTTTATTGTGAAATTATTTCTTTCCAGAAATTAACATATTTCAAAATAGCAATTATACACTTGTACCCTAAAATATTTACATTCAGCTGATTTTATTTTCGTTTTAAATTTGTTTCTTTTTAACGATAGATATTTACGAAGAATATCCCAGTTTTATGTCACATAGTGACTTTGCAAAGTTCAACAGACACTGACCATTTTATGTGCTATCAAATGGGGTAAAGACTAACCTGTGTCGGTATTATTATATTGTATGTTGTGTATTTTACACCACTGTATGACTATATTGTATGACTTCGTTCGTGCAACGGGTTCTACTCAATGTATGGTTGTATTGTAAGACTTATGTAACAGTAATACTGTCTATAATAATGCTGTATAATTTAAAGTGTGATGCTTGTAATACTGTTTATTACAACGTTGTATGATTGCACAGTACGAGAAGTGTATTACTGTCTGTATTATTATATGCTAATGTAGTTTGAGGAGTGTAAATATGTCTATTATATCAATGTGTGATGTAATGTATGATTAGTGTTATACTGTCTATCATCATAATGATCACCGTATAATGACTGTAATAGTACCTATTATATCATTGTGTTGTGTTTATAGTACTTTATGGTATGATGCGTGTACTATTATTATTCTCTTATGTGTGTGTCTGTCCATGTGCATGTGTGAGTCACTATGTAAGTCAGGGAACGCAGCATAATACAGAAATCAAGACATTTTAAGACAATGTGATGTGATAATGTCAATATTTTACTTTATTGAAATATTCTCCAAATCTGTTGTAAGAGGTTTACACTTGTTAAAAAATGGAAGAACCAAATGTTATTTAGAATTGTAATTTATATCTCATTTATTTATCATAAATCAATCAATCAGTCATTCAATCAATCAATTAATTGATTCATAAAAGAAGAAAAAAATATGCATCGTCCCCTCTCCCAGTGTTCCCCTGCATGTTTGGAGAAAAACAGGCCTACTGTATCTCCACGGAATTAAGATCATTTGTTATCTAAGTCCGTGGTATGTCGTAACAATCGAGCTGTCGTCTGCTTAGGGGACATCGTAGTCTCGTTCAATCAGACGCTTGATCACTTCTCTGTTCGGGGTAGCTTGCGCAGGCAACAAGAGTCTGGTTGAACGAGACTAGGTACATCGAAGAAACCGATATTGATTTACTACCCCCATTACAACACTTGGGATCCATATCTTTTCTTCAAGTCCTCACTTCCCTTTAACTGTTTCTTTTTAGTGGTGTTTCCGTAGACACCCGTCCCCATATGACCTTAGCTGGTGCGAAGACGTTTGACCCGAAGCAATCAAAGAAATCCATTCCCAGTATTCCTCATAAATTTAGATTTGAGGGTATAGTTAATTTTTATGGGTTTCAAGGAATTCGACCCGGACGTACTTCACTTCAAAGAAAGTCCTGGGCCCGTATTCAGGAAACTGTTCTCATGCTCAAGCATGTATTCTGTGCTCAAACTTACTTTCTTGTAACTGATATATATCACTATGATGTCAATCGATCAAAAAATTGAATGTAAACACTGAAAAAAAGTATCCGGCTTATTGTCTCTTCTATTTCTTTTCCAAGATAATAAGTTTTTATTATTATTTTATAACCGGAACAATATATTAAGGTTGAGCACAAAACCCAACCTTGAGCATAAGAACGATTTCATGGATACGGGCCCATTGATCTTGCGTCTATAAAACTGAATCGGACACTTTGTGGTTGAGGCCCAAAGGGTTTGAGTCGGTAAAGAAATGGAGTAGGGTTTTGGCTAAGTTTGCCCCTCGGTTGGGTGTGACAGTCCACCAGGCTATTGAGCCTCGTTAAAGCGTTAAAGAATTACGCTAATATTGTAATCAATCTGTTACCTTTACATCATGTCAGTAACCATTTTGGTTAATTTTTTACGCAATTGTTTATTTACCGATTACTTAGTAAACCTGAAGAGCTGGGTAGAGAAGTCTAGGCAACTGTCTGGAGAGGGGAATTACTATAAGCTATACGTGTGTTTTCTCGTCCCTCTGAAATCATGTATGTTAACGTTGTGATCATAGAATAAAGTGCGTTTCAAACTAAAAAATAATCAGTTACAAAATAGCCCGATATTATCATTGAAATCTTATAGCACCGAAATAGTTTACGTCAATATGTGAACAGATTCATTTAAAAAAATGCTTTCAATTTATTTCCCAACTCTATCCAAGATATTTCTGCTCTTTGAAATATAGAGTTAAGGAAGACGACGATAAACATTTTCGTCCTCGGGGCTCAGAATCACTCCATCTTGGATTCTAATTGGCAGAAAATCAATTTTAATGCATGCATTTTCTTGTTGTTTAGCAGCAAAAACACCACTCCGAGACTGTAACAACAGTAGCCATTTTAAAAAGAGACAAAACGCTACTCATGACCATAGGTATCGGATAATGGTTTTAAATATGGCTAATCTTGAATACAAGGCAGATATCGATTCTTCTGCTAATAGGATTTTGTTGTCTGGGTCGTGATATTTTTACCGCTAAGAGATGATAACGTGCATTAATCACGTAATACGTACAGTGACCTGTTATTTGTCCGATATGACCTTCACCTCTACGTTAAAGGTCAAATAAGTTCAATATTTTTAAGCGAAATTTGTCCAGTTAAAAATTAATAAGATATATATACTAAAGATATCATGATGAAAGTTGAAGGATATCTGCATTACTCTCTGTAGGTGTATAATATGTTTTAACTAGGTCAATGTGACACCCACTTCATTTTTTTCACAAATTAAGCACAATGCAGTCATGCAAGCTGAGAAGTCAGATGAACATACACATGCATTTTGTATCGTCTGTTTATGATATATTTACGTTTATGATTTACGGACCCTACGATGAGCCTATCAAACAACAATGTTATAGGCCAATAACTGCAGGAACTACTACACGTTCATTTATGGTTATTGTTTCAAACCAGAAACTATTCGGAACTCTCCGTCGCCAGTAGAGTATTGGGGGCCAGCCATGTCATGACGTCATAGTCAAATTATGACGGAAATTGACGAACGGTTTCCGGTTGACGGGTACCGCTTGACGGAACTGATATCCACGAAAGGACTGTTTCACTATTTGGTAGAACATTTTTTTTCAAAAATGTATCATTAAACGGGAAGAAACACGCACACAAAAAGATGAAACGCAATTTTCTCAGTGATTTTAACATAGAATTGAAATGCATCATTTTAATAGATGAAAGGTTTGCAGCACAATTTCGTTCAAATGTATCCGTTGCTTGCCACGGACCATGTGCTAGCCATCATAGAGAATATGTTTGGATGAAGCTGTGTTGCATGCCATCATCAGTGCTTAAAATATGTGATGTAACACTATTTTTGACGTTATGGTTGAGTTATGACGTCACGTCCTACATAATTCCCAATTAAAGAAGCCGTATGAGTTCTGTTGAGATTAAAGACAGATTTCCTTCGATAAATGGGTTACGAGATAAACCGAATCTCCTACTCGTGATAATTAATCGCCCGTGTATTCTCCTCTGCCGTTGCCGGCGTCCTTGGCTCGTTATTGCTATGACCCCTACTCTAGTAGCCCTTCTGGTTCCCGTTACACATAGCCGCACACACTTCCACAAGAACTGACTATACACTGTATGGAAAGTTACAGGAGAGGTCTGACCTCTCAGTGTAATTTTCTGAATGTCTATGGCGCCAGAACTCACTATTCACTGGGGGAGATGCACAAATAGCACTCAATATTCAATGGTCAGTCTGTTAATGTTCAGAAATTTCCATACAATTTAAGTTTTCAATGGATGTAAATGTAAATATGCATATTAAAAAACTTAAGTCCAAACTGACAATGCATTCCCTCTCTAATTTTTCTGTATCTTCTTTTTTCCTCTTAATTTTGATGTGTATACTGTCTTATGTACGTGTGTAGTGTTAATGTTCATGTAGTACAATCGGGAACCGTCGGCACTTTCCGTAAACGAGAAACGGAAAGTGCCGACGGTTCCCGATTGCATGTAGCATGTACGTTAACTCATTCACCCCTGAAATTTTACAATGAACTATTCCAAACTTTGAATTGGAAGAGTTCAAGCGTATCTTCAGGGGTGAATGAGTTAAATTGTTACAATGTTAATATGTGTCGTAATGTAAGATTTTGAAAGTTGTAACGAATATGAAAAAAGTCTGTTAATGGAATTGTACGTGCATGTTTATTTCAGTGTGTGTGACGTCAACACGTTGTACACACATGGATGGTTTAAAGTGTGACGTAGACACTTTGTGTGCATATCGGGTTTCAACGGTAATCATCGTTTCGGTATAAGATTACTCCATCTTCCATAATTTAGTGATTTCGGTTATCCGTCTGATATGTGTGTGTTTATACCGATGTACCTATAACAAACTTTCTATCGTTCTATCCTGATAAACAATTTAAAATAGCGATCGGTCATTTTAATCAATGACCAACAATGTTATATGAAGCGGATTGCTAAGTGTCATATATTGAGTATTGTTATACCTAGTTTATATAACAGCGTATCTGATTGGATTATTACAAGCACATGACAGGCAACATAAGATCAGAGACGTATAATACATAATATACGGCTCTGTTAAGATCGAGTTACCTCAATCGCTAGAGTTACCTCAAGCGCTCGAGTTTCCCTTTTCATATTTCCTTTATTTGGAGTCTCTCTAAATAAATATGCAAGAGCCGCTACGCCCGAGTTCCGAGTTACTGAAGCACACGACAACAATGGCGCGTAAACCTGACCATCATAACTTTTGTGTTATTGTTTTGCTAATGAAATATTTACTGCCCTTGTGGTAAAGAAACACGATATTCTTTGTATTACCTGATTAATCAGAAATCCACAAGATCAAAATTATGAATGCCTCTTTTTGACTTTTACAGAATGTTTGCTTACATGCAAATGAATATTTTACACAAAATCAATTGGTTGGTTCAGACACGGAATTAGATTATCTAAGTCCGTGGTTCAGATAATTAATAAGCCGTCGAAATATAAATACATTTATGTCACAAACATTATGGTAATTAAGTCATGTACAAATGTATTACGCATTTTGATAACACGTGTATTATACACACTTGGGAAATAATCTGCATAACATACACATTAATTGTGCACTATAAGCTAATTGTACACAGAGATCATTATGGGTAACATCAATAGAAATAGCATACTATATCTGCTTACTTTTTTTTATCCTGTATGTTCTGTTGTGTTGAAGTTTACTTTAAAAGTCTTGCTTATATTTTTGTGTCTTTGTAAAATCGTTATCATTGTGAAAAATAGTTTGCAACTCGTAATTATACGTAATTACTGTAGAGATGAGTATCTAGAGAAGTTACATCAATCAACTTGTGCCGAAGAATGTTTAACACATAACAGAATCTGCTGTCATAAGAAATACCATGTTCGTATTATGTTAAGACACATCAAAACAATGCAGTTGTGAAGCTGACACAACCGTCTGGAAACGTGATCTAGCTGGCCGTTAGATATGCCCCATATCTTGTATAATGGCGGGGTATTGACTGTTCACCAGCATGCATGCATGGTCAAATGTCCATTACCGAACATTGCGCCTTGACCCCTGGACGGAAGCCAGCACGGTCTAGCCTTATACATTAGATTATACCACGGACTTAGATAACATAATTCCGTGATTATACGGAAGTTATTACATATTACGTAACAAGAGACTGAACTATGCATGTTTCATGTTTCCATATTGATAACTTCGTTAATTCGTCTGCTGAAAGGCCGCAAGGCTGTAATAGTTGACGTCAAACTGTCAAAATCAAAATTAGTCTTAAAAATCTTACTTCTGTTTCTGTAAGAGGACTGAAAATATGACTAGTAAAACAAATCTACGGGTATGATATATGAAGGAAACATACATTTTAGTTTTTCTTCTAACAATGTATAATGTGGAATTTTCATTTATCTAACTATTTATTGTTTTCTGTTTGTTTGTTTATTTTTCCATTATATACAAACGTGTATTATCATTTTCAAACACCCTTACACACACATACACGCTTAATTCATGTACACGCACATATCATCTGATATTAGATTATTCATGTATAATGTTGTGAATCATCATCATCATCATGTGACAATTTTACCAACTTAAATCACCATCGTCATGTGACAATTTTACAGAGGGGTCCAAACGTAAATTAAGATTGTTGCCATCAAATAGATATTTGTCCAAGAATCGTTATGCTGGTGATAGCTATAGCTTATACAACATAGCGGAGTTGTGTAAGGTATGAAACATATTGACATTGTAAAGCAAGAAAACAAAGAGACAATACAACAGTTTTAAGGCATGTTTCTTAGAGTTTACCTAACAAATTCTGCAAAATATTTAATAATGGCGACATGCACAGGGAAATGAAAATGCAATATGTAGTTGGAAGTGATTTAAATACACATTCCATACTTTGTTATGCTTGTGTGTTTATTTGTCAGTTGTTTACAAATTGACCGGGACATTATGCTCGAGGTAAATATTATTATACACAATAACAGCGAAGTATATAAAATCCCTGACAACCTTGACTAGCTTACTGTTACTACTGCGCGCCAATAATAGTTTGTTAACTAATATTTGGTGTTAGAATTTTATTTACAGCTAAATATCAAGGATCAATAATAATTCAAAACACGAACAAGTAAACAACCAGAGTGACAGCTGTGCGGTCAAATGGTTAAGACCACACGATGACGTAACTTCCGCTGATAAGAAGGAAGTGAGAGACGAGCATGTGTGCGAACAATCTGACTTTGTTTACTCAAAAAAACAAGTAGTCATTGTTATTGTTGTTGTTGATAATATATGCAACAAACAATGGCCTGGTATTCTTCAAAGGTGCTTTATATTATTTTGCTTGATAATTCGGTGGATATATATTTTATACTTCGCTAACAAGGAAACAAACGAGATCTTCCCTTTAATTGCAGTTATATTTACTTCATTTCGTTTTTTCCTATTTTTACCTATTGTGTAGAATAACTTGCTTACTGTATCAAAATATTAATGTCTGAAGTAACTGAAGGTCAAAGGTCTATCCAAGCAAATGAAAGTTACGAAGAAAGCATTCTTGTTATTTTAACATGTGCGCATTTATTTTTAAAATGTAGACACTTATCCACAGTCAAAGATAGCTAATTGGGTTCTACTAGATTGGAAACGTTTTATAAAGATTTGATGAAACCGTTCTTTTTTTTATTAATTCCATCAATTTCTACAATTTATATTGTTCATCATTTCGTAAACATACGATATAAGATCAATATATGTGATAAAACAGGAACCCTTTTGTAATCAAAACTTAAAATAGTGCTATCAAAACTAATAGGAAAGTAAATAAACACTTGTAGTATTGTCATCAGTAACCTAAAAAAGTAATATGATTAAACACTGATGCAGTACTCTCGTGAATTACACACTTATACTCTTTTAAATGAACACTTAAATGATATCTTGGCTGATAACATATCAAATGCAGTCGTAAATTACACGAAATGTGGCCTTGTATTTAGTTATTCAATTATTGGTTTTTCTGTTTTAATTTCGAATAAATATACCAGGTAAGGACAAATATAACCAATCTGAATAAAATAATCTGTTACGTGGCTTCGTAAATTTCGTACTATATCTGAAGTACGACGTTAACGAAGCCATGTAACAGATAGTTTTAATCAGACTGAAATAAAACAACATATTTAATACGTGTAAAAAGCTAAGTCAATTATATCCCTAACTCATGATTTTAGCAAGTTCACACTCGTCAGTTCTAATGACTGTTTTAAGAAGCAAGAATCGTGTATAAATTTAGGATCATCAGATTTAAGCATAAGTTTTCCGCATCTGATTTGTTGGAATTTAATTATTATGCATGATGTATGCTTTTCTAGCTTGCTGGTTTCTTCCTTCTAAACTGCAACACATTAATGCATAGCTTTTGTTCTCTTGAGACATTTTTTTTTTGTAATTGGCTAGTTGCCAGTTCAAGCTTACATGAGGATCAGGAAGGATAATGCTATCTTTTTGTTTGTTTTGGGGTTTAACGTCCTATTAACAGCTATGGTCATTTAAGAACGTGTCTGATTTTGGTGGCGGAGGAAAGCCGGAGTACCCGGAGAAAAACAACCGACCTACGCCAAGTACCTGGCGACTGCTCTACGTTGGCCTCGAACCCGTGATCCAGTGGTGGAGGGCTAGTGGTAGCAGACTGTCAGACGCCTCAACCACTTGTAATCTATTGAGGAATCACAGTCTACATATAACATCTGCATATCATACCTATGAATCGTAAGATACGTTTTTAAACGTTGTTCATTTCTCACCACAAGCTGTTTTATATGCAACTCACAAGTTTATGGAAAAAAATGTGTGAAAAACAACACTCGACCTAAACTGTTACACAACCCATGATATCGTCAACTATTTGCTACACGGAGGCTTATGAAATATAACACTGATCTTAAACTGTTACATAAACATCAAATGCCATGAAATATCTGATGCTCACAAGTTTATCAAACCGTGTGTGATATATTCGTATATCCCTATCATGTCATATATACATGATTTTATCACAAATATTAGCAATATTATAATCATATGTCACGTACATGTATGTTACATGCGATTTGTAAATTTCCGAAGTATAAGGGACATGGTGATGGGAAATTTCCAAATGTATGATTCGCTATTAACATAATTATTATGTTCCATACCATTTTAACAGAGTCAGACTATTGAATATTTTCATGAGGATCACGCGTGCACTCATGGGACGAGAGGTAATGCTATTTTCGTTACTACGTAATTTTTGATGACAACTGAAACCTACCAGTTATTTGCATTGCATTTAATCGTTCTAATTAGTCAGCTCTAGTATAATATATGTTATGTAATATTAAAACAGCGTGTGGACTGTTTTAATTAGTGTTTTTATGATAAATGGCTTCCGTTTCTTGTTAATAACGTAGCACAGATGGGTGTCATTTAGATATTTAATGCAACGATGTCACTGCATAAGACAAGAAACATCTCCGTGCTCATAGCTAGCCATTTATCTTTAGAACACCTTCACTGGCCAGCTCACTATCAAAATGGCTATTTTCCGATTGCTATGTACCCCCATAATCCCTCGGTAGAAACAGGAGGGTTTGATTTTAAACCCAAACGATGATCTGACAACATTCAACCCTTATTATTGTTTTCTAAACATTTTCTTCAGGTTGGTAAGTATGGATTGTGAAGATTCATGTAGCACAGCCAATAAGTGTTTATTTCATGTGACGTTTTGATGACTAGTGCGGTATGTACTCGTCACCTTCATCAGACAAATGACCAGTGACCCGTATGTTCACAACGGTGTAAAATATTAAGCATTTGAAATTTCAGTTACCGCAATAAACTTCAGTGAAACATTGCAGTTGCTTTGATTGACAGATATTGATTAGACTGTTACCACGAGTAAAGTTTTTACATATAATTGACTACTGTTGTTTTGTTTATGTACTTTTTGTTGTATTATTGTATCATGGTGACTGTTTATATCTGTTATATGTTGTGATATGTAAATGTTCATGTTCATATTTTTGTCTTGTGCCGCCCTAAAAAAATGACAATTGTTCTTTGTCTGCACTGCCGTATTTGCCCATATATCAACTTGAATGTTGTATATAGAAAAAAATAGATAAGTACAAGATAGAAATAATATTAATACAAACACTAACGCATAAGTAATGTGAACCATCTCACATGAACCACTTCATATTTTTGTTTTATTTAACTTATAAATGTTCATATAATGAATATTGATATGAACGAACATTTCATTAGGGCTGTACACAGTTGAACTTTCCACCAGAACTTTTGTTTTGTTTTATAATGCTTTTTCTGTGCAAGTAATATGAAAAAATGCAAAAATATTTGGTAATTTTTCAAACAATTTTATCTACAATAGCAATATATTCTGAAACAAATTATGGTAATAACTAGATAAGCTTGCCATGCTTTAAAAAATTAAGCCTTGAACAATTAAGCCCAGCATGGTGAATTATAAACAGTGAAGAAGCGGTATAAACACTATAAGCGTTTTTGCGGTATTTTCTAAAATGAATATACCTGTTTGTTACTAAAGGTAGAAAACCAATATCTATGTCTAAAACGATTTTTATTAATACGAAGACGATCAATTTTATACAAATATAGTCAGTCTCTTCATTTAAGTTTTATTGGCTTTTGGTGTTTATGTGTCAAATATTTATGTTCAGGAACAACAGTTTTAATGCAGGGACACTTGTTCTTATATAACTCTATTTTATCATGAATGTCTAACATGAAAGTACAATAAAAGATTTGAAGAGATATAGTACGTGTTGATTAAGGATTGTGAAGTTAGAGATGTATAGTGTATTATCATTACATAATGTTATCATGATAAGGCTGAACATGAAGCAACGATGTGAATGTTTTAATGTCAACAGGTGATTGAAAGTGTATAACAGCTGGCTTTTTATACATTCCATATTGAAAGGTTCATACTATGAATTAAGAGGAAAATAGCTGAATATTAAAAGTACCGCTTACATTCAAACTTGACATCTATAATGGATGTTAATAATCCTTTGTGGTCATAAAAAAACTATTTATGTAGAGAAAATAAAATAAATAGGTCTGACAATGTCAAACATGTATGCTGTCAGGCTGGTAATATGAACGTACGTTATACAAGTATGTAGAATCTTTAGATAAATTACTCTCGACTTTTGGAATAAGTCCAAAAATATCTGTAAGATTAATTTGTATACATTAACATTTAGTGTAAACACATTACTCATGCAAGCAACATAAATATACACAAAAACAGTATTAATTTTTACAAAATTTTATATTTCGTCCAAAGTAACATTTGTTGGATAAATATTTATTTATCGTGGAATACAATAACCACGACAGGCTAGTGTGAATTAATGCATGATATAATTCCAAAACCTAACAAAGTTTTAAAGAAACACACTTTTGATGGATGATAGAGGCTTAATGGTATTTAAAGGACAACCCTGAGGAGCAATGATATATCATATTATAACTGTTAAATTAAAACTGAAAATACATTATTCAATGTTTATCTGTCTTTTGTAATTCGAAGGCAAATAAAACAAAATATTCTAAAGAACATATACGAGTAAACTTATAAGTTAATTAAATGCATAACTTATGCCTGTTCTGAAACAAGCTCATTCTCCGCAGTTTAATTAACTTACTCATTGTGATATGAGAAAATGTGTAAACAGAACGTGTTTATCAAATCTCAACATAAGTCGGTCAGCATTGTTGTTAAGTGGACCGTTTAATGTCCACCAACATCGGATTCAAAACACCAATTATATACTAAATACATATCAAATCAAAGGATAAACTAACGAAACACAGGTAATTTTACTTTAAAAGTTTTATATATAATATAAAACACTGAAAGATCGTATCTCACTGGTATGAGAGACGACGCGCGCTTATAGAATCTATAGTAATATAATATAATATAACAACACTTTTGTAGGGTGTTGTTATCTAATTTGAAAAGTAAAAGTTCTGGAGATGTTGTATGGTCCAAATATAAATTTATTAGAATAACTTTCTCTAGGTCGGTGGGTGATTTCTGGAGTATCCAAAAACACACCCGTACAGTCCGATGCCTAGGTCCTAACTCAAGTTACAAATCATAATCATGTCCTAAGTACATTTACACAATAGCAATTAAGTAATTAGGTTGAGTGACATCTGTCATTCATAGCAATCGGCCTTTCAGACCCCGGCCGCACCGATCAGGTAAGCCAATTTAGCTGTCCTTTGTCTGAGACTGAATGCAGTGTCCGGTCTGGCATGACCAGTTAATCCTGTTACGTAATATAATTAAGTTGAAAGATATGTGGTATAAGATGGACGAAATAAATGCATGAGTTAATCTGACAACAATGACACATGTCGACTTTAAAGGAAAAGCTTCATAAATAGAACTTATCTAAATTGACACAAGTTCAGGAGAAACAATTTACACAAATAGTTCCAGGATATTAATTATATTTATGTCACACGATGGTATAGATTATATGAAAGTTTGTAGTTTAAAATACGCCAAATAACGAATATATTGATATATTAAATTAAAGTTCAGATTTAGCACTTTTATCATAAAATTCTTTATGATAGTAATACTTACCCCTTGGTGTGGCCCCTCGACTAAAAAAGATAAACAAACCGCTCGCATTCATGCATTAACATAAATCCATGTATTGTTATCTCAAGTGGACAAATACCACAGCAAACATAAAAAACATAGAATACTAAACACATTTTAATCAATGTATTACATCTTAGTACAGAAACGCGCCTTTTATAACGGTTCGCCGGGAAGGTTGTTTTGTACATAAGGCAGGTCAGGTATAGAGGATGTTTGTTTTCATGAACATTTTATCTTTTATCTTAACACAAACGAAAATCAGACTCCAACATATTTCTACAAAAGATGAATCACATTAGATGCCATTTATGATAATGTGGAACAGACAAATATTCATACTAATTGCAGCAATACTCCAGCTTGTATTGGTCTAGGGCGCGGAGGGGATTTTCCATGACGTTGGTCTAAAAATAGCTATGGAAAGATACTGGGAAGAGAAAATATATACTGGCGTATTCTTCAATCCGGCTTGTTCTAAAATCTGCGCTCAGAGGAACAACACCTTAAATACAAAAGTATATTAAAATACATGTATAAAACCAGCCCTTATAATATCTACTGGTAATTCAACAATGAAGGCTATCATGTATCCTAATCTAAACGATAGTGCCGAAGGAGAAAGAGAGACGGACTATATTTTCCCGAAAGGTCCAGGATCTGGTGCACACATGGCTAATGAAGTGACCGTTGTATCTGTGGTGAGTCCAATATTTATCTTTGTTATTTAACAAATTTTTCATAATATTTACCAATTAGATTGTCCGCTACAATTTCAATCTAAGTCAAGTCACGTGGAAAGCAAAACAATTACAAACCAGGAAAAAAATATAAAACAAATTAATTTATAACAAGGCATGCAACAATTACATTATTTTGTTAGTTTAAAGATGTTAGATACATATTTTTTCAAGTTTTTTAAATTTTGCATTTGCATTGAGCATTTTCCTAACATAAGAAACCGTTTTAATTATCACGATTTAACATGCACTATCTAGAAAACATATAATGCTAGCTTTTACTACGTTCAAAAATATTTCGAGACATATTTTTGCCGTTCCACTAACATACCGCCCGCTCTTGTTCAAAATACTTGATTTATTGACGCATCATATGAATGGAAATATATTTTGTGCAGCACAGTGACACTCACCCGTAATGTAAAAGCAATTTCTTTAAATAAAAAGAAAAAATATAGGATAAATCTTAACAAGGGACGGATACGTGAACAAATTATTTAACTCGTACAATGAAACCTCTCAAGCGCGATTTTTCACAAAGCCGCTTTTTATTAGAGTTGGCGCTCTTTTTAACGGTTCTCGAACTCGAGTATATTACTGTTTGCACTTCGAGTTTGGTCTTTTACATGCATCCGCGTAACCTTCATCTATTGTATTTATGCATCCTCATTCGGATTTACCATTTAAAATTGTTCCTTGTTATAAAATGACGTTTAATCGGTAAAACTTGCCCATGCCAACGATTTGTTCATGTGTAGCTACACACCCCTGCCCGCCTAGCATTCCTTTTTGATACATCAAAGATCGGCTTACACATTTCTCGACAGCATATCAAACGCATTGTGAAATTTATGTTATGGAAGCTTCCGGAATGTTTTCCAGACATGGCAGCTAATACATACAAACCACACATCCTTACAGTTTTTACATCTGGAAACGTCTGGTAATACTCGAACTGTCTATTCCAAGAGTAATAAATACCATACGTCTATTTTATCTTCATAAAATCGACATGTTTCCTTTATTGTTAACCCGAACGCCATAAGTAGAAGATAATGATAACACGGAAAGTATTGTTAGCTTGCGCTTGTCAGCTTGTGTAGTTTACATGAAAATTGATCGTGGAAAATTTTGCCGCCTGTTGTTAACGACTTAGTGACACACACACAACCGCACGCGTGTGATGTGTGATCAAGATCAATCGAGCGTCTGCCGGTTAGTAACCTTACGCTTACAGCAAACACTCAAGTGACCCCTTTGTTAGTGTATAATAGAGAAAGGAAGGAAAAATCCGCTTCATATGAACGAAACAATATGTGCCACGTTTTATGCTTTTATTCAATGAACGGAACCGGTTTTCTTACAACTTAATTATGCTACACCGAGTTAGTTTAGAAACAAGCTAGTTCAATAGAGTTAGATGGAATGTGAATGAATAAACAAAACAATCCATTTTGGCCAAACACAATCTTTTCTTTATCAAACATATTCCAGATATGTACAACATAAAGATACAAAGCCCAACCCCAGAAATGAACATTCATAACATTCCAAAGATTCATGTATATAGACAACTATAAATAGACTGATAACCCACGTTCAACCCCCCAAACCTTCGTCATTGGTGGCTCTGAATACAAATGTACATTTACATTAGAGGTAAAAACTCTGTTAACACTGCATGCAGCATCACGTTCCAGACCCAGCAGAGTCTCACATCAGTGGAAGGATAGAAACCATGGTAACGAGGCGATAAATCACCCTGCGCGAATGTTTGTAGAGTAGCGGAAATACGAGATGAGAGGTAGTACCTCATTGTAAATAATAACAACGTGCAACATTGCAAATAACATTTTCTACCAATTCACAACAACATCTAAATATAGACATTTCCTAGAATTTGTCATTAACGGATACATTTTATAAGAAGAAGAAAGCTATTTGAGGAAGTTAATTTCATTCAAACCATGGTGATTTTCCATAAGGTGCTAGTGCGCCTGCCCAGAAATCCTATGATAAACTACCACAACAAGCTCACATCTCACGCAATTATGTTTATGGTAATGCTGGTTGCTGTAAATGCAAACGGCCATTAACCTCTGTAAACTACGCTTGCAATAAATCGCACTATGCATTAGCAACGATCTCAAAGTGCGTTGTATATAACATTTAACAAGATATAAACCCGACGCTTTCATTTTATTTTTCGCTTTCTTTACGAATTGTTTGATATGCAGTCATCCCTAGATCGATAATCGACCGCTGTTGTGAGAAAACAACTGAGTCTGGTAGTTGTCAGGGAAGGCGAATGCCAGCGCGTGCCGGTAAATTTCCACAATTGCTTTAGCGGAGAACAGCTGGTTCTTTCTGGACTACAGTTCATCAACCGTTTTGATTGGTTCTTGGCGTTGTAAGGATATTGCATTAATGTTAGAAAGGTAGATAGCTCCTTTTCAAGGTACATTAAGCACGTAAGCAGGATATCTTAACGACGAATTTAAAATGGCTAGCAACACACTTTAAAAAACCTGATACTTTTAAAATTGAATTATATCAATTTGAATAAATTAACACATAACTTGTAAGTGTTCCTATGCTTAAATCAATAACATAAAATTAAGTAAAAACGATTTGTAATTGTAGAACACAGTATTATAAAATTGTAGGTAGGTTAGAATTCAAACTTCACGTACAAATAGTTGGTTTATACAAGACATGAATAATACAAATCATATTAATTAGCAAACGTACTGTGTACTTCTCATCTTTCTAACAAACTAGTGACCTTATAGATTACTAACAAGGGACATATTACGAACGATACATTGATATTCCATAAAATGAAAAGTAATCTTATCATTATGACAGCATTTGTGAGGTTTTCACAATTTCGTTTTATCAACATATTAATACATATATTACTAATAACAAAAACATTTGGACTTGACAATGAAGTTTTTAAATACAAATAGTTCGTAGTACTATACTACCGCTGATTGCTAACCTTAACAATACGTCGTTGGTCTGTCTATTTATGCGAAAAATAACCTATTGTACTGGATCAGCATTAAACACGGAATGTTACAAGAATGTATGTCTCGGCCAAAAGTACGAAAGGTAAAATATGTAAGATTATGTGACCCATGTCGTGTCCATACCGTTCAGGTGGTTAAAACTAAGATATACCTCGACCCTTCTCCCCCCGCCTAGAAATCCGATTTATCACAACAAAACACACAATGGCGGATTTATATATTAAGTACTTCACCATCAGTTGGTTGTTACTGTCACAAAGAGATGTGACTTATGGGGACTTACTAATTAACCAAGAGTAAGGATAATTAACAGTCGGTACATTACGATTAGATGAAAAACAGATCCACTGACGTAGTCACGAGACGTCAGTAGCTTAGATGTAATGATGGAACGGAAAATTTCCATAACACTTGGCAGGGAATCCTCCTACACAATTTTTCATTGCCAAAAGAGAATCATGGATGCAATTTGTGTGAAAGTGTTAAAAGAAGCAATTGATACTTGTCGAATGAACAAACGTACCTAAGTTAATAGTGCTGCATATATAATCAATTAAGCATCAAATAATAATATTTTTTGACATAACATACAGGTGATGATACCTTGTCATGTTTTCCTATAAATGTGTTGTACTACAATCATCAAATAAAGATTCTAAGTGTTGACTTACTGGTGCATTCTACTTCTTAAATGTTACTCTGGAACAAAATTCCCTTGTGACACAACATTTGCTTTGATGTATATTTGTTATAAAGAGATGATCACCCGACATAGTGACAATCTATAAATATTTTCAGTAGGTCTTTCCCAGGAAGATGAATAGGAGAGGACACAGCTTGACGTTACTCGTGCTCTCTGAGTCAGCAGTCGGCTGCAACAGCTTGGCATTTATAGTGACTAATAACACTACACAACCTACTAAAACATCATTCAAAAATAAAACTATGTTATAAATATACAAATAAAACATTCAACCAAACGTTTTTAGTAACAATCGCGCAGAATTGGGTTGAACATGCATTTTAAAACCTCCAGATGCAATTGTCAAATTTATCTAATGTGTTTTTATATCTTTTGTATTTTTTAGTCTGAAGTAAACGAGTTTGCATGCAGTCTTCCAGAAAAGTGCTCCGAGGGAAGCAATGACAGCACAAGCACGAGCACCGGAAGCGGAAATGAGGAGGAAAGAGCCACCTGGGGTGGAAAACTCGAGTTCCTGCTCACGTGCATCTGCTATGCGGTCGGATTGGGAAATGTTTGGCGATTTCCGTACCTGTGTTATAAAAATGGCGGCGGTGAGTTAATACTTTATTCCTGGCGACGATAAAATTTAATACACGAGAAAAAGAAGATTATAGCGACGGAGTATTGATTTTTTTCATTTGTTAATAAAACAGGCGGTCGTGTTTTATGCCTATAGCATTTTGCATGCGGGGATAAATACATTTGGTAATTTTCCACGGAATCCCTATCGGATATATTTCTGTTTTATGTCACGCCTGAATTGTTGTATGTAAATGACTAAATTATATGTGAACATATTTCTGGGTAAAGACGATGTGAACTGCCCATCTGTGTATACCATATATACAACTAATAACATATAACACCAGAGGACTTTTCACCTTTGATAAATTTGTTAATAATAACAATCCAATGCCCATTATTTCCCACAGCATTTTAAGATAAACTGTCGCCAGACTCTCTGGGGAAATATCAACCATTAGGCTGGTAATGTAAACTATAATGCACATATGCAGAAAAAATCCAATGTACACTGTGTTGTCCACTTCAAGTATTTCCGTCCGGAAATATTTCGGTTCCCGTAAATACACGATATCTTTATAACGAGAGAACGAACAGGAAGCGGACTACCGGATATATCTCCTTCACAGTGATACACACACTGTATAACCAAGCTGTACACTTCCTCCTCACCACTTTTATATGTGTATTCATTAAAATACATATTTGATATCCCAAAATATGATATATTTAATTGATATTTATCTGTAATCAAATCACTCCTAAATATATGAAGTTAGAATCGCTTATCCGAATACCTGCTTGTTGGTTTATTATTCCGTTAATTATAAATTCTCAGCTGATATAATAAAATTAATATTTATAATCAATGTTGATATATGAACTTTGAATTATAATATTTTCATTTTATTTTACAGGCGCATTTTTGGTGCCCTACACTATTATGTTGGGTATAGTCGGTCTACCTCTGTTCTTCCTTGAGTTGGGCATTGGCCAGTACGCAAGTTTGGGGCCTATCTCTGTCTGGAAGATGAATCCCTTGCTGAAAGGTAAATTTAATCTTTACGACACGACCATCGAATGAGTTATGATGCAAAAAAATATTAATATGTAGCAAAGGAAGATATAATTTCGAACCGTCAAAATTATGTCAATTTGTAACATATGTTTAAATTCCATTGCACTTGCTATTTATGACGTTACCATTTCACTATGAATGAAACAGCATTTGGTAAATTCAATGTTTACTTGCATTACAGGTTTAGGTTACGCTTCGGTGATTGTCTCATGGTTGATTGGATTGTACTACAATGTGATCATCTCGCACGTGCTGTTCTACCTGTACTCGTCCTTCACCGACAAATTACCGTGGCAATCGTGTGATAACGACTGGAACACTCCGAACTGCATCACGTTCGAGCAGCATTTAAATGGTAAGTGTCTCTTAACTACCACTGTATCGTATTACTACACCCAGTGGGAACAGACACAAACCTCCATCCGGGCCCTCGTCATCCTCCTGAACTAACTCGCACTTCCCATAATGAGAGGGGGTTTCATTTAGAGACCCACTCTCTTCTGTTGTAAAACGCTTCATCTTTTACCGTATGCATATACCCGTCATTACAATACGCATCACGCTTCATTGCTCCTCATAGTCCCCTCTATTCTCGGTGGTTTGTGTTCCTTCTGGGTTTAGGAATATAGCGCATGCTCACTGTAGTATCTTAAAGAGACTCCAAGTACGAAGATAATCAGGGTTCTTAATCTTTTTCTTATAGGTTCTGTAAACCACACCGCTCACTCCAATGTCAGCAAAACGCCTAGCGAGGAATATTACAGGTACGGGTATGATATAACTATATAACCAAGCATGTGTAGTTATGGCCCACCCTAGCTCCACCCACTGCGGAGTGACAGGGTTTTGTACGTTGAGCATTTCAATAATGAACCATCTAATCATTTTACAGAAATTACGTCCTTGGGCAGACGGATTCCATTGACGATATAGGAAAGATAGAATGGCATCTTGCCTTGACGCTTCTTCTTGCCTGGGTGATCGTATGCCTCGTACTACTAAGAGGAATCCAGTCTCTAGGAAAGGTACGTGACGTCACTACTTATTGTAAATTATTTCCAATTCTAATTCCATTTAAATAACATTAACAAGATCTTGTAGAAACCTGTGTTGACGGAGATACTAAAGTCTGTCCTTGCGATTATACATGCGATGAACCGGTATACGTAGTTTTGCTTCAATAGTTTTAAGATTTGCATTAATATGTTATTTGTCCGTTTCAGGTTGTCTATTTCACAGCCATCTTCCCTTATATAATGCTGACCATCCTGTTTATCCGCGGTGTCACCTTACCTGGTGCGGCTGATGGACTGATGTATTACTTCAAGCCAGACTTCAACAAGCTGCTGGAGACCAGGGTGTGGAGTGATGCCGCCACCCAGATCTTCTACTCACTCAGCGCATGCTCCGGAGGTCTGATTGCCATGTCCAGTTACAATAAGTTCAACAACAACTTTTACAGGGATTCACTCATCGTCACCTTCATCAACTGTGGTACCAGCATATTCGCTGGAATGGTCATTTTCGCCGTCCTCGGTTTCATGGCACAGGAAAAAGGAGTGGACATTTCGAAAGTTGCTGACGGAGGTATGTTTATGACATACTCCATTTTGTGTACTCCATGGTTTGAAGAATGATTTGTTTTTGTGAAGAAGGTGACAGCAGAAAGCAGCATGTATAAAGTTGTGTAGGACGTCATTAAAATGTAGATAACATAATGCCAAGATGAGCAACACTAAGTACCAACCTGAACATGGGTTCGATATGCATCTGACCATTAAGTAACGCATATTCATTTCTAACTTGCAAGATATTTGTGTGTGGCTGTTCAACATGTCATCATCACGTTAATTTATCATCTTTTCAGGTCCCGGACTTGCTTTTGTGGTTTACCCAGAAGCCCTTGCACGTATGCCTGTTGCCCCACTCTGGTCTGTGTTTTTCTTCATCATGATGGCTACTCTTGGATTTGGCTCTGAGGTAAGCATAAACACCACCCACCAAAATGAGATGTGGATATACCTGAAGACTGAAAAAAATCACTAATAAATCAAAATGAAGTTAAAACATAAATTACCTAAACAATATTTTTTACGATATATATGCATTTACGGATTTTTTGAAAAGAAAACATTTTTCCAGACATTGACCAATTGAAACTGCGATGTATGTTTGATATATGACGTTGTCTGCTCTGGTTTCTACTCCTAGAAAACGAAAATGAACCCGTCAGACAATACTTTCTTGTTGGTAGCTTTAACAGTGTGTTGTTTCTGTTGTACTCAGTAAAAATCGTCTTTCTTCCAGTTCTCCTACGTTGAATGCGTGTTCAGTGCTCTGGCTGACGAGTTCCCCATCCTGCGTGAACGCCGTAACAACATCATCTTCAGAGTAGTCGGATGTATCATCTGTTTCTTCCTCGGTCTCCCAATGGTCTGCAGTGTAAGTATTCATCAGCACAAAGGGAGATCACTCCGTCTCCCCCATCGTGTCAAATGTTGCATCAATAGGAGAGAGAAAATAATTCATGCGAAATAGAAACAAAAATATTCGGAAATTATGAGTAGTTTTAATAACAACGAGTTTTATTCTATATGGTATCCATATACGTTTATCATATTAAATAATGAAACGATGTATTGTTTATATATAAAGTTGCATTGAATATGCTTTGTTTGTTTATTGTTTATGTTTGTGTTGACAGGGAGGTATCTGGCTGCTGAACCTCGTTGATTACAGTGTCGGTGGATTCCCCTTGTTAGTTGTTGGTATTATGGAACTCATCGCTGTTGCTTGGATTTATGGTAAATATTAAAAAGGTCAAAGGTTAAATACTTAAACAATAACGCATCACTTTAAAGCAATAGGTGCAATCTAATCACATGTGGGTTTCCCTTTAACTCATTTACCCCTGAAGAAACATTTAAACTTTTCCAAATCAAGGGTTGGAAAAGTTCATTATGAAATTTCAGGGGTGAATGAGTTAAATAGTAAAACAATAACGCATCGGTTTAAAGCATTGTGTTTCAATATAAAAATGTTTGTTTATAGATAATATGCCTGATCATAACATGTGTAGTCAATTTCACCAAATCATGTCATGTGACGTCGATAACTGATCAATATTTATAAGGTTATAACGTTAGATGTTTACGTGAGGATTACACGTTTTTTCAGTATAATGATTGTAGCCTTTTTAAAGGAAGATAATAAGATTATCGGAAGATAATAAGACAATCCTCAGAATGATCTTGTAATAGAAAAATACCTAACTAATTGAAAAAAACAACTTATGACGTTCCTACTTCTTTTTTCAGGTTATGATAACTTCTCGGACAATATTTACACTATGCTGGGAAAAAGACCAAGCATATATTGGAAAATCTGTTGGAAATATGTTTCACCTGGTGTTATTGGTGTAAGTAATCTCTAGCTTTAGCCAATCATATAATTATTTAAAGATATGACATCGTTAATAAAATAAAATAAAAGTTTTGCAAAATTATAAAAAGAGATATAATAAAATTATCCCATATTGATTGTATAAACACAAAGTGGAAATTTGATGTTAAACACTTATGCAAGTGAATTCATCCAAAAACTAAATAAACATTTTCAATTGAAAACTACTATTATCCATTTATATACAAGGTATTGGTAAAACAAATATTGTCTTCACGTTAGTTCTCACCTTATTATTATTCCTTTTTCCAGGTCACCATCATCCTAAACATTGTGATGTATAGTCCACCTAGCATGGACGAACAATTGTACCCCTCATGGGCCAACGCTCTCGCCTGGTTGATCGCTCTTTTCCCAATTATTGCAATCCCCGCTTTGTTCCTGCACAAATACTGCATTGAGGGTGGATTTGAGGTAAGCTAGCTTTAACTCTTATATAGCAACGTAATTTCTTTCCTGTTGATTAATATGAATAAATATTCACAAAACATCGATAAAAAACATCCTGTTTTTTTAATATATATTTTTATTTTGTGAAATTGCGCAAGAAAAATATATAATGTTTTAGGGATGAAAGCTTCAATGTTGCAGTGACTTTTAGTTCAGAATGTACCATTTGTGTAATTGATATTGATTATGCCTAGTTCTTTTCTGTTTTATAGTTTATTTTTCAAAAATAATATAGGAATACCAGGATGGGGCCTGGCCTAATGCTGGTGTTTCTACTATTGTATTTTGGCAAAATAAACCATAGTAGCATCGTCATTCTCTGACTCTGTCTGTGTCCTACGCTCATCTTTCTCACTCTGTCCATCATTTTTCTAATTGTGATAATATTTTTCTTGCAGTTAATGAAAGCAAGTATGAAACCTGATCCAACCTTTGGACCCGTTATTCAATACCCCAACGTAGACGACTCATTTCCAAATGTGGGAAATATTCATGGTGGTGGCTACAATCAGGCATTTGCAAAATCTATGGGAAGTTCTATATCAACAAGTACAAAACTCACGGACGTTACCAATCTTAATTTTACACCAGCGTCGTCTGTCATAACTGTTTCAAAGCTGCCAAAATCGTCAACAGAAAAAGTACCAAACGAATCTCGTCTATAGTTTTATTTAAAGTGTTTATTCCACATGCTTGAATGTTCAATGAATGTATACGGAAGTGAGCGAGTGTGATCGAGAATCATATCATTTTTCATCAACATTAATTAACGACATGATATATGACATGAAATTGACATGGCCTATATCAATTTTTATTTATTTCTCGAAACACGATAACAAAAACATTTGCAATTTGCTTTTTTGATGAGACACAAAACACAGGTTTTGAAAGAAGAAAAATCATCGATTTTCCAAAAAACTTACTATTTCTTTGGATCATAGAATTTGACAGGTGTGTTCTTATTGTGTCATATATCAAGTAATTAACAAATTAAATTGTGATAAATAACCATTGTACAAATTATTGACGAATGATTGTGATATTCCCAAAAATTGTTCCAATTTATTTTATATTTTAATTCGTTTGTTTTTGTTAGTCTAGCATATATTTTTGGCTTTCACCAAATGTTATCTTACTACGAATCTTCAAAAATGTTGTCTTACTACGAATCTTCAAAAATGCTACCTTACAACGCGTTGCTAATACCCTTACTCATGTCGGTTGGGATATTGAATTTATATAATATGATTAAACTTATCGAACTGTACGACGCCAAGTCTTGCAAACAGCATTAAGCTGCCAGATACCTTCCCGATGTTGCTGAAGCAATGACGACACTAGTCAAATTTTCTTGCATCAATATGGAGGTGAATGAACTATTTTAGTTTGATTGTACGGAGTTATTCTAAGTTTAAGTCTTCCTGTGAGATTTTAACTTATAGTAACACTGTTTCACAAAACTATTTGTATCTTAAGGAATTTGTATATTTTGTGGCAATGTGCAAACATGATTCTTTATCAAAGGTGCTTTACTATATTATTTTTGTTTGATTCTTTTTTTCATCTTTTTCTGACAATGACATGACTTAACTTTAATCTTAACAAATTTTAGATGAACTATTCGAAATACATGCTGTTGTTTATAACTTGTTTTTGAAAACGCAAGTTTATGGTAGAAAACTAATGTAGTGGCAAGTTTAACTAAGAACAGTTTAATTATTTTAAGATCGTTTGTTTTTGTCATTGTAAATACCCAACATCGTGTTCAAATATTTGTCTATTTCTCTTCACTCTTTCTCTTTAACTGATCATGTCCACGTTATCGGTGTGTAATGGTATTTGACCATTGTCTTTCAGTTTTTAATAATGTTGACGCATGCGCACTGCAGTGTCTTGAACGAATGTGTCTTATACGCTTGCGGCTTTATTGTTGTTTCATATACATGTACTACTTAAAACCCATTCTGCTGTGTTCGTAAGTTCTAAATGGAACAAGTTTACAACGCTTAAACAGTGTTTAACTAAACTGATCTGCTTTCTGTGATCAGGATCTAGTACCACCAACATGAAGTTGACACAAGATTAGTTTGGGCATAAGTTTTTGTACTAAAAACCCCGATGAGAGGAAATAATCTTCTTTTATTGTTAAACTTGACGTTTGTATATATCAGTGCATTGTTTGCAATGAAAGACGTAAATGATGAGTGTTGCTCAGGAGTGTGTTTGAATCTATAGGTGTAACTGGACCCGACATCTCAGATTTTCTATCCCAAATGTTTTTGTTTGCCTCAAGATTCGTTATTCAATTCATTTTCAATTTTAATATTTGAATAGTCAATATACTAAAAATAAGATTTCCCGTTACCTTTCAAAATTTATTTTGAAGCAAAATGAAGATCATGGTCAATTCATTATATGAGACATTTGAAGAGAACCAAAAATAGTTATGGACGCCCTTGAAGAAGGCCATGAGGCTCAACTATTGGGACTGAGAATATCATTTTATATAAAAAATAATAATAAATTGTTTATTAATATTTCCGTTTAGCAAACACTTGATTTGGAAAGTGGAGATTTGTAACTGAGGAGTTAGGGACAGGTCGAGTGTAAGTGAGAGAAAAAGAGTCGGCTGCATGCTGAATAAACGACGACTTGGATGCATAATGAGATGTGATAAATTATTTTGTAATTATGTAATTATGTAAATGAACAGTTACATAGACAGCACATTACACTTGCCATGATTCAATGTCATATAACACGTTTATACTTGCCTAAAAGTACTTAATGACACATTTCAAAGGCTATTGAAAAGATAACTTTATAATAATAAGTTCTATCAGTTTTATGCAAAATATATACGACTTATGATTGAAAATTCCATCATATTTCTTATTTTAATAATTACAATTAATTGATAAATTTGTACGAAACGCCCATATGGTGCACTAAAGATTTATCTTTTTTGACTTTCTGCATTAACTTACTCAAATTTTCAATACATGCTTCCTGCTTTGTATTTCTAAGGTTTTTTTGACAAGTACATCTAGAAATATAATCATTTAATAATCAACCTTTATTTCATTTCCAAGTTACTGCTGTACTTGACCAGCGGCCTCTAACGTCGATGAATATACAGTGACGTCATTGACTATCACTGTAACATCCACCAGTTAATTTACTGTGACGTCAGAGAAGTATACGTGTTAAACTCTCAGACATCAGGGGTGACGTTGTGTGCTTATCTACCACATGTATATTTTTGTATTGCTGCAGTACGATACGACAAACAAATAAACTTGTTAAAATTAATATCTATTGTTGTTTCTTCATTCTATTTACAATGTAGAACCTCGTCAAGAAGGAAAATCACATTTAGGAAACTTGCCAGCCGAACTTTAAGGTCAAAATGAGAATATATTGAGTTCCATATCAACAACAGCAGACGATCTAGTAGATCAAAAAATGTCATCAATTATAACCTTGGTAATTAACAAAACACAACAAACATATCATCTCTTTTAGAATTATTTCCTGAAATAGGAAAAACTTATCTTGAAAATATCCATGTATTTAGGATGAGTCAAACACACATACTAAATCAGAGGAACACAATAGGATTTTATTAAAGATTTCTGAACTATTTTGAAGTATGGAAAAGGTTGAAAATTACGTATTTTATTATTTAAACTATGCAAGACCAGTTGTGTTGTCCTCGTTCACGAGGAATACGAAGGGATAAGTCATTTTATTTAAGATAACCACTTTCTTAACCGAAGTTTCAGGAGCCAATTTCAATCTTGTTTGATGACAAATTGATAATGTTAATTAATATGCGAACGTTTAAACTTCTATTGGCAGAGGAGATCAGGGTGTGATTATCGATTATACCAAATGACTTTTTAAGGAATTGCTGATAACATCAAAGTAGATGTGCAGGACGTGTCTCATTTTAAAGACAATGCAGGCGTTACAAGTGTCTGTTGAAACAAAGGCTGGAGTTCTGGTACTTTATTCACGAACATGACAAGGTTCCAGTACATGAGTGCATTTCAGAATAAAATTATCTTTTGTTCACAAAGTGTGATGCATTTTCTTCAGTTCAGTTTGACAATCCTATTTAACCAGTAAAATAGTAAACAATCTCAATCATTTACGATATTACCAATGTGTTTATTTATATATTCTAAAGTAGCGCTATGTTAAGAGATCTTTATCGCATTATCAATGTATTTAATTAAGTCGAAAGAGCTAGACTGGGGCAAAACTGGGTTGTTCCGTCTTCGGTCCCAGGTAAAATCACACGCTTACATGAGCAATGTTCACCGGGAACCGGGGATGTGCTTCTTCGTTGAATTTATAATCACAGATTGTCTTTTACGAACTGTCACCATATCTATGCATCCTACTATACCTTAGTGATGAACCGGTGATGGTTCACATTACAAAAAAAAAAAAAAAAATTAATATCACACCTGTGTGCAATGATTGAGTCTGGGAACATTTATTATTATGTGTGAGAAAGTTTTATTAAGGTTGAAAATCATATTCAGAAATATGTGATGTGAAGAGAATGTGAGTCAAACGACATGATTCATTAATAGTGTCTTGGCTCCGTAGACATAAACTTATTTCAATATTCAGCAGACCGAAAAGAATTTTGCTGAAATGAATAAAATGACTTTGAAAGGGGTGGAAGGGCGGTCTTATGCAATGCCGTAATCAAACGTTTGACGTCAGATACATGACAAACACAATTATTGAAATAAACCACTTACAAATGACAACTTTGGCAGAAACTCAAACACTCAGTGAAATGCAAACGTTTAAGTATTCACCTTTATAATGATGACGCTGTCATTTGTGAATGTAGTTTGAATGCCTTATGAAATGCGTCGATGAGTAGCGTTAAAAAACCTGGACAATTACATTTATTGATAGTGTGATGAGACAAGAGAAACACATTTATTGGTATCGTGGTAAGTCTCGAAAAACACATTTATTGGTAGCGTGGTAGGTCTAGAGAAATACATTCATTGGTATCATGGTAAGTCTGGAGAAACACACATTCATTGATAACGTGGTAAGTCTAGAGAAAACATTTATTGGTAGCGTGGGAGGTCTAGAAAAACACATTTATTGGTAGCGTGGTAAGTCTAGAGAAAACACACATTTATTGGTAATGTGGTAAGTCTAGAGAAACACACATTTATTAGTATCGTGGTAAGTCTAGAGAAAACATTTATTGGGAGCGTGGTAAGTCTAAAGAGTAACGTATATGGAAAGAATTGTAAAGTATGCTTATTGGTAGCGTTATATGTAAATTGTGAAATTCGATTGTTTTTACTTTTACACAAAGGATTATCACCTGCTTCAGTCAATCAAAGGGAAACAACTCCTTTCGCAATTAACCACCAGAATTCGTTAAAACTTTCACATAATTGTTATGCAACTATGTAGAGGTGATTTTGTGAAAATCTAGGCATTTCGATCGAAAAATTAAGTTTTCGTTAATCTTAATATTTTCCATTTTTTTGGTGTGTGGTTTTGTTCGGAACAATAATTACAATAAAACATGTAAAGAAGCATCGCTAACTAACCCTACAAATATTTTATTTATGACAAAATATTTAAAACACGTTACATTAAGTGTATTTTATTGAAATTGTATGGATAAAAGTGATTACCTACAAGCTAAAAGCAAACAGGACACAAACTTTCATACAAAAGTAGTGGAAAATTAAACAAAATATACACAATGGGTTTTTAATTAATCTATTTTACATTTTACAATCACTTTGATCGTGGTCAGAGTTGTCTTCCTTGAAAAAAAAATTGAACTTTTTGCATAGGGATACAATTAACGCAATCTTTTAAAAACTATCAAAAATGATGGAAATTAATTAAAATTATGATATTAAAAATGACAATCTATTGTTCTTTTATGGAACCAATTAAATTACCCTCAATCATGGACATCATTCCACAGCCTGCTAGCGCTTGGTATATGTACATGTCAGGTACGTATGTACCTGTAATCAGAGGCTTTTGCATAGTACGCCGTTCTCACATACACTTACACATGCATTTTTATAGGGATCTTAATACTTTCACATAACAATATTTCAACAGAGTCAGTGAACTGCATTTATTAAAACGATTTACTCGACAGAGCGTAATTGACAGCGTAACTCGCCCGACAGCGACAGCCATAACGACCTCGAGCTTGTGGATTGGTGTAAGCACGTGATATGCACATGTAAGGTTGGTACACAAACCCTATCAGTCCGCATGCCATGTGCTTCATATATGACCTTCTTGAAGTCGTCTGGTCTCATGTCATGTAAGTAACTTTCCGTGAGTCAGTTAATTTCTTTGTATCGGAATCTTTATTCTTGAAGTACGTGTGATTACAAATTTCTCGATATCGGATGTTTACATACATTATATATCATCTCGATAAACGTGTACTATTGTTTACCCGGTGTTGCTATAATTTCCACGGTTTGTTCTCCTTTCTCCCACATTTTTCTGATCATAGGTATTATTTAAACACTGGAAAACTATACAGGTGTCATTATAGTCTATTCTGGTATAGTACAGGTAGATTATTTACCTGTGTTTACCTGTTCACCAATAGGAAATACTGTGTTACTTATAGGAATATTTAACATATATTTCCTGATTTTCGTAATATTTACTGGAATTATGAATAAATATATACAAGATTCCAGTTATTACTAAATACACATCAAAATACATTAACTGAAAACCTGCTTTTATCAATTTCATATTAAATGAATTTTATACATTTTTACTATACATTTACATGTATGTTATATATATATTTCATAAAATAGAACTAAATTTAGCAAGCAATTTATGAGAAATATAATCAGTAAAGACAGAGATCATGTATTACATTATTAAATATGCAAAAACGTATGCAAAGCTGGGAATGAAAATAAATAAAACAAAATAAATTACATGTACACATGGAATACTTAGGACCGGCTGATCAAATCAATCATATTCATAAAATGCACACATGCAAAAAGATACATGACATACAACTAGTATAATAGCACTAACTTACTAAAGGTGAAATATTGGAAAGTCCATAAAAGCACAGATAATGAAAAGTCCATAATTTTAAGAAATCCTAGCAAAGCACCAAAAAAAAAAAAAAAAATCCATAGCAAACACATTTATCAAAATGTCACTCTAAATGCAAAATATGGGATGCTGTGTCGGCATCCTGGATTACATCTGTTGTACCATTCTCCAAGCGTTCCTTTCGTTGGTTAAGGCGGCTGTCGATGTTACGGTAGCGTTTTGCTCTTGGTCTGAGTTGTCCTTCTGCTGCGTGTTGGATGCGCGTTATCTCGTTGTTGACTTGTATTTCCTGGAAGACGCGGATGATGCTGTAGATGTTGGGGTGGGTCCCTCGGTCTCAATGTGGTTCCAGAGTTGTTGATCTCGGTCAATCTACAGTGTCACGACGTAATCTGTAAATGGAGTGGTGTCCTGTGGTACATCAGCATCGTCTATGTCCTCCAGCGCATTGAACCAGACATCTTCTACATGGTCTAACGGAACAAGAGGTAGTACAGCGGCACGCCGTACAAGTTGTCGGACATCGTCGTTGTTGGCGTAGAGTTGTTGAAGTCCGGTCTGCTGGACTTTCTTCCAAATACACTGTGTATAGCGGAAGAAACAGCCCTTCAAACTCACAGCTGGAAAAACACTGCGCGGATGGCGTTCCGTTCTTGGCAGCAGCCTCAAAGTCTTGGAAAACGGTGGTGGGATTGAGTTGGAGGTTGAGTTCTGTCATCTTGGTCTTGAGGAGTGTAAATAATCTTTGTTATGTTGCCTGGCTCTTGCTGGGAAGTAGACTGTATACAAGTGGGTACATCTGGTCTCCAACCCTGGCGTGGACGGTGTAGATCTGCTGAAACTGAGTCTGGCACGTTTACAACGTTCCATCACAGAAGAGAGTGTTGGCGTTGCAGATGTCTATCAAGTTGTCGGATGTCGCGAAGGCTATACTCCTGGATTGGTCACCATGATCAAGTAGTAGGAATTCCTCTCCGGCAGTTGTCTGAGTCCACTTTCCCTCTAGGTTGATGTCCTGAATTATCATGGGGAGTCTGAGTACGTCGAGCGTTATACAGTCACTTCTTAGTGGACTGAAAGGTGGGTAGTTGTCTGACTGTGTTCTCTGCGTCGTCGTTCCAATCATCGGATTGAAGCTTGGTTACCTCCTCCTCGTAGATTCTGGGAATTGGTTTTACTTCTTTCACGCAGCGGGTACGAATGGTCTCCATTATCTCGTGGGTGACGATCTTAGCATGGTCCTGTGGGTGGTTGTGGGGATGGCGGCCGTTTCCAGTAGGGACGTTGTTTCGGATACTAAGGGTAGCTGGACAGTTGGGGATGGTACTTCTGCAATATACATGCTCACCTCTGTTGTTCTTAACACAGTAAATGTATCCGTTGTAGGCGATGTTCTGTCTTCCAAACTAGTTGTGAAGAAACATCACTTGAATTTGTGCATTTGCCATGTTGGTGGTTGATGGGGAATGTGTGAGACCTCACCCTCCACTTCCTTATATACTTACAAAATATACAGCTTGGACAATCTCACTTGTTTAATCCCCAAAGCATCAATTCAGAGACGAACATTTAGGTTATGAAATGTATTCACTTTTTATTACTGGACAGAGAAAGAATTTCTATTAATAGTGATTAATCGCATTTCGAACGGTCAGCTTATATGTCTTTTTATAAGTTCATGTACTTGTATATTTAATTGTTAACTCAATGTTCACCAGTAAAGTGGTCAGTTGATGGACCCAAGCTATCAGGTGTTAAGATTCATTATTATCAACTAGAATTATCAGTGAACCCACGCCATATGGGGTTATCAAATAGAAACATAACTAATGATTATGTTTTAGGGGAAAATAATCTAATTAGTGATACTAAGTTATTAATAATTACACTGAAGACGCATTTATTGGTAAAAAAGATTCTCTGAAAATAATGCTCCAATATTAAAAATATTGAAAATTTAAAATTTAAATCAATCAAAGCCTTATCATCTATATATATATATATAGGTATATAAAGTATATACAATATTTGTGGATTTCACGTTACTGTTTTGTATAGATCTAGCTGATGAAAATTGTATATGATATGAAAAAATGGCTAAAAATGATGAAAATATACTATATCAAAGCTACATGTATATGACAGTACTGAATATATGATACAGGTAATGTGGGAGAACACAGGTAAAAAAAGGTAAAATATATACGAAACAGACTATAACTGCTATCACAACATTACTGCCTCTACGGTTTTTTTTAAAAGTGGGAGAAATGAGAAATGTACGCTACGGCATTGAAATGCCCGATTCGCAATACGGAAATGACGACACGAACAAACGACAAGAAAAACATGTGTATTACGAAAGGTGGGAAGTCCTTGAAACAAGTTTTGCCTTTAAAACCGCTCTTAATGTCCCGTGACCAGAGTCAAAATCATCCAAAATCAATCATAAGGAAAATAGTGTATGACCTACATTCAATCTGACTTTAATATTACCAAGAGCCATTACATATAAACACAATTCCTAAACAAGAGTTTATCAATGTAGCACAACATCCAAACATAGTCTATCAATGTAGCACAACATCAAAACAACGTTTATCAATGTAGCACAACCTCCAAACAAAGTTTATCAAAGTAGCACAACATCCAAACAAAGCTTATCAATGTAGCACAACATCAAAACAACGTTTATCAATGTAGCACAACATCCAAACAATGTTTATCAATGTAGCACAATTCCTAAACAAGAGTTTATCAATGTACCACAACATCCAAACAAAGTGTATCAATGTAGCACAACATCCAAACAAAGGTTATCAATGTAGCACAACATCGAAACAAAGTTTATCAGTGTAGCACAACATCCAAACAAAGATTATCAATGTAGCACAATATCCCAACAAAGTTTATCAATGTAGAACAACATCCAAACAAAGTTCATCACTGTAGCACAACATCCAAAAAAAGTTTATCAATGTAGCACACCATCCAAACAAAGTTTATCAAAGTAGCACAACATCCAAACAATGTTTATCAATGTAGCACAATTCCTTAACAAGAGTTTATCAATGTACCACAACATCCAAACAAAGTTTATCAATGTAGCACAACATCCAAACTAAGTTATCAATGTAGCACAATATCCAAACAAAGTTTATCAATGTAGCACAACATCCAAACAAAGTTCTATTGCATGTAGCACAACATCCAAACAAAGTTTATCAATGTAGCACAATATCCAAACAAAGTTCTATTGCATGTAGCAAATAAACATTTCAAGCAGGGACCTCTTGTGTACAACTCGATGTTCAATTTTTTTTATCGACTATCAATCGGATGTATTAAGGTAAACTGGTAGCACTTGATATTGATAAGAGATAGAAATATATCAATCAATATAAACATTACTGGCATATGGTTATGGTAGTGTGGTATATGATTTTTTATCATTTTTTTTTTGGTGGTGGGTTAGGGAAGAGTTTACAATTTTAACCATTTCTGTGGGAAGATTATTTGCGCGAAAGTACAACCTGCAAAATTAATAGCATGTTCTCTTCATGACATGACTGACACCTTCAGAATGACAAAAACATTTTATTTAATTTTCTTTTGGAGAGTGATAACAAAATTTTGTCTCCCGGACATATTTCACATAGCTATGCTTTTAGGAAGATGGGAAACCGAATAGCAGTTATCTTTTCAGCATTGCTGGTCCCTACAGTTTACACGCCATCCTGTAAAAGACAAACAAAAACCTGACAAGGCTTTAGCAGAGAAACAACTTGGTGATGATTTGCGGGGTTTTATCAACGGTACTTGCTAGCACGTAAATTATGTTATCTTGTTGAATCACTGACAGGTAGTGAGTCAGGTCATGATTGAAGTGAATGAAATTTCTTTGAACCCCCACCCGGGAATAAATATATTTGTTGAAACATGCTATGTCATGAAAAGGCCGCGGTGGCCAAGTGGTTAAGGCGTCTGATATTCTGCTACCACTAGCCCTTCATCGCTGGGTCGCAGGTTCGAGACCTACGTGGAGAAGTCGCCAGGTACTGGCCGTAGGTCGGTTGTTTTTCTCCGGTAACTCCGGTTTTCCTCCACCACCAAAACCTGGCACGTCCTTAAATGACCATAGCTGTTAAAAGGAAGTAACACACAACCAAACCAAATCATGAAAAGGTTACACTCGTTTTCAAGGGACATATTCTCATTGGAAATTTGACAGGGCAAATATGATGTCAGTCATTTGCGATGTCACTCTTGATTTGCCTTCAAATTCATATTATTTTCCCATGACAGTTGATCATATCCTAAATATTACTGCTCAAAATAAATAAATTATACATTAATACAGTATACGGGTATTATGGTATAAAGCAGTTTCTCAACCGTTAAAATGTTAAAAGCAATGATGGTTAAACGAGTGTTGTAGTTTAAAAGATTTCATCAGCCCTTGTTTGTATCTGTTCATTCATGATTATACATGTATGATAGTATGAATGGGCTTCTCGGCTATTTAAATGTAGATCTTGTTCCTGATAAGATAATTTTCATATTTAAAAAGACTCTTTTGAAATATCATGCTGTGGTACATTAACTATTAAGGGTAATTAATCTCTTCTGGTATTCAAACAGTCGGAAATGGTATTGTTCACTACAGTACAGTAAACGAATAAACAAGTCGTGGTATGTTGCTGTATGATGAATGTTAGGCTTCTTGTTTATTAGTATTGTCATATTGATAGCATCCTCGATATCCAGGGGTTACGCTCACTTTCGCTATCTACACCTCTGGATATCGAGGTGCCCTGGAATCGAAGGCTCAATGTGCACAACCTTGTGGATGAGACGACAAGACCAATTTGGTCCTTGGATGTACATCAAAAGAATCTCGCGGCCGCATAATGGCAAAAATTGACAGGCTTTGAAGTCGGGTTTCGCTCCTTTGTATTCTTCAAAGAACAATTGTCAGGCACGTGATTGGTCAGGTGTTGTTTTTTTTTACCTGAAACCGATCAAATAGCTGGCCGAGTGCCTTCAATTTTGCAATGACATATTCCAGGGGTGTAGAGAGCGAAAGTGAGCGTAACCCCTGGATATCAAGGATGTATTGATAGTAACATGTGGATAAACCTACATCCGATATTACATACACTCGTTTTACCATAAAATGTGAAAATGTACTAGAGCAACTTATATTAAAATATAATAAAGATAAATAAACAAGAAAGACGCAAATACAATTTCATTTTATATTTTATTGGTCATGTGCATAGAGCACCTAGGAAACACTGCAGTGCAAATGAAATACCATGTATAAAGTACAACATTTCCTAGCGTTACATCATCGCGTATTAGTATTAACCCTTTCACCACTGTAGACCACAATGGACTCGCCCATATCAATGCATGGTAGAGTCTACTCAATTACAAAGGGATGAAAGGGTTAAAACTTACATAAAGAAAATAATATTAGGAACCGATGTTATGTCATACTCCTTGAAAGTTACCCAATCTATGTTAGGTCCATAAGTGGATCTTAGAAAGACTCTTGCCTTTTAAAAATAATGCATCATTTGTTATATTCACAACGTCGGGGGGGGGGGGGGGGGGGGGGTTACATTGATAGTTAAGTCTATCAAATGTAGTGACGTGCATTGAGTTGATTGTATTGACACGAAGCTTTTGCGTAGTAGTTCTATTGTGCCGTAAGCAATACCGAACCATTTTATCAACAGATTGATTACAACAAATTACTCCAATATTTACAATGCATAGTCTATGAACACATTATTCAGAGTGTTCAAATGGTGTAAACATGTATTGCATGAGATTCTGTCTGCGTTTAATAGTGATTGGTAATTAATTTCACTTCACTTTGTATTTACTAGAATGATTGATCTTTATCAATGATATTTAACCTTTTCACGAGTTTGAGATTCGCCCTTATTCATTAAAACTAAACTTTTAAAAAATAACACTAAGTAAAAGTTTTATATAAAAAATGCTGAATTTTAAACGGAGGAAGTTTAACTTTCGTAGAAACAAAATAAACAATTCAAACAAGGAGATTCGGTTCTACTTTAGACAATTGTAACACCAGCAAAGATTGAGACGAGCACATTTTTGACAAAAATTGAAAGCTCTCAAATATTCCTAATGTTCAATCATAACACGAAAAGGATTCACAGATTTCGTTATCGATGAAAACACATTCAATTTTTTTTTCTTAAAAAAAGTTACAAACGAAATGACAGCGCGTTTCTGACTATTGTTTGAATCTAATCAAAACAAGAAATATCACAGTAATTAATTGTTTGCTTTTCCTCTGATGCATAGCTGTTTTTTGCCATGGACCTCAGATAAATCAGATGAAGTTTATCGCAATCCCTACTTGTGTTACGATTGTCTAGAAAGCTGCCTAGAATGAAACATATGTCTAACATGGCGATACTAACGAGAGATTATAGCGAAGTACAAGCATACAAAAGTCAGTTTCTTATGACATAAAAGCAACGGCAAGCAATCGGATGATAATAACATCTCACAACTTTATCCCTCTTTTTCTCGTCGTCTCCTTTTTATTACGTCTACGACATCATTTATTGTCGACCTAGAAAAATGTATTTAATTGATTCTGATATGGGTTGGATGCATCTCAAGAGATTTTGAAGTTGATTTATTGATTTGGACATGTTTAATGTGCTTTACAGATAAATTGTTTGCTTCAAGACAGCTAAGGTATTCTTATAATTTAACAAGCTTAAACATTGCTTAGACAATTCAGCCATTGGTTTTCAAAATTCTTTTAACAATGCATCCATTAAAATATGTAACTGACGTGAAACATTAACAAAAATGATTGTTTTAATGTTTTTGGAAAGTTTTGTAAGGCAAGTTATGTTTAATGTTGTTTATTCTTTTTAATTTGGTCCTATCATTGTAACTAAAAATTATTCGCAACTAAATGAATAACAATGTATTAATTGTTTAAACGAGCTCAAATCCATATCAGAGACTTCCCTCGCAAAACAACACACCAATGTTCATCTTACAGAATCTGATATATTTACATATAATATAAACTTCTATAAAACTTTCACAGCAAACATACAAAACTTAAGGTGATTTTCAGCCAAAATTCAGTTACAAAATGTTCACATCATTCATAGCAGAGAGACTGACACAACCTCTCTCATCTCACATTCATGGCTCTACAATCTGTTCATTGTCTCAAATTCTCCGCCTACCACAAACATCCATGACTCTTCAGCTTAAATATAGACTGTTACATGTCCTCCGCCAACCACTCACAGATCCCTGAGGAGTGCTAACATGAACACGGTATGTTGTTTTGATATTCATAAGCAGCGTGCAGTAATATCTAAGTGTGCGTCTGCACACACATTTGAATCCATAAACATAGTCACATGACTTACTCTAAACTTCAAAAATAAGATTGTACCCAAAACTATTTCTTGAACCCATGTCTGGTGACAAATTTAACAATATGCTTTGTTTAAACAACATAATATTGATTGACGTTCACATGAGACAAATGACACAGGTTTATCTATGATGCCAGTAACATTTGGTATGCCGTGTATGTTCATATCATATTTTCACTAAGTAGGAGTAAAATTACCCTGCAATTATCTCACATTTCGACATGCAAGGATCAGAAACTCAAGTGATAAATGCTTTATTATCAATATATCAAATGAAGTTGAAAGATTTGAAATTAAAAAAAGGTATATATACAATTTTCAATATGGATTCTTTGCTAGTAAAAACCCATTGTACTCCAAATAAAAATGACAAATAACCGTGGGGTGACTTGGATTACACTCAATAGGTGTTGAACTGTCCAGCGTATGTCCGGTCATCTTAAGGTAAAGGGTACCAATACATTTTAATAGCATTATTAGTTTCCGGTCATCTTAAGGTAAAGGGTACCAATACATTTTAATAGCATTATTAGTTTATGTCCTTTTCAAAAGAAATGTCCCATAAGTATCGCATTTTACCATGCATTTTACAGAATTGTAGTTAGAAATAACAAAATGGAAAAATAGAAAATCAACAGGCGTCGAACTGGGGTCCTTTATACTACAAAGAATCCACTGTACCAATGTGTCCGTACAGGCATTACAAAAGCGCAAAACAAAATTAATTGTCCATGAATATATGGGTTGCAAAGCAAATGAAAATCTTCAAAATGGAAGTTTCTTCAAGCCGGAAAACTCCCTTTCATTGCTTTGTTTAACTCTTCTTGGCGATTGCAACTGATGCAGTGGTGCCCTTTACCTTAAGAATAAATGGTATTTGTTGAACTTATATATGTTACCGATAAGAACCGACTTGACTAGATCATGCACTTTCACGCAACAACATTAATGTCTACAGTTCAGTCACAAAAAAAGGGGTACCCATATTGTAGAATTGCTGGATTAACAAGTTCCAGATTAACCTGGTTTGGCAGTACAATATTTATCATTGAATTTAAACGCTGTGATGCATTAATAGAACACATTTTAAGTCTAATTGCATTGTTGACATATATCACAATATCATCACAACATTATGCAATCTCACTCTCTAACAACTTTTAACAAACCTAAATCTCACACACAACTTTTAACAAGTTATATTACGGTCAAACTTTGGACTCGCTAGGTTCCCTAGAACGGTTGGATGAGAATATATACGTAGACCCTCCTATACTTCCGTTTCCGGGTATTCTGTTTACAGTCCTCACTGATGCCCCAATGTTCGTGACGTCAGTACTATTTGTGCTCGTTGATATATTACTTCCCATGAGACGAGCGAATGCGGGGTTGTAACCGACATCACCGGCAGCGAAAGTCATGTCATATTTGCCCAAAGAGTACTCTCCCTTGGTCTTGTCTGCTGGTCCCCAAGTAGGCAGAGACTTCACTGATTCTTGCAGCACCTGTAAGTAACAAGGAAAGAAAAAAATTACTTTCAACCTGTCAAAACATGATGTAATATATAAGTATTAAGTGAAAATTGACTTTGCCAAAACTGCAATGCACATGATGGACAATAGCAGGAACAGGTAACACTCAACACAAAAATCGTTGACCTGTATAATATTAACATTATACTCGTGTATTTTATATGCGATACATATACTGTAAAAATTAAGTTCGCGGTTAATGAATAGATTTGATAAAAAAAAAAAAATCGGGATCTAATTTTCGCGGATCTCAGATCTAGTTGCTATCACAGAAGGTCCTACTGTGAGCATTGAGTAGTTTGCTATTATTTTCGAGGTATATATTTTAACGTGAAAAAAAGTTTCCCCCGAAAGCACGAAAATGGAACCTCGCGAAAAATAACCTGCACAATATATTGAACTCGGTTATTGATATGACGACTTACCATAAATCCTCCATTGCGACAATAGTAGTATAGAGCAAGGACCGCAATGGTCGTGACGGGAAACATTGCGATGAGCCAGCCCAGACTAACGGCCCAGCTAGGATACGTCACATTGTCCAGGTCGGGCTCTTTGAAGAAGACGATGTTCATTATGAGTGTCACCTGTAAGAAAGAGCATAGTTATCACTATGATGCCAAATCAACAGTATTGATCGTCGGGAAAATGTTTTTGTTTTAAAAGGAGATATATGAGAGCTTGGAGGGTTTTATAAATGAACTGTATCATCATGTAAACAACTGTATCTATTGTATCTATTTAAAGAGTTTTTATAATACATTACTTGAAGCATATTAGCTTCATCATTTAATGTTGAAAATGACAATTCCACTTCATCATTTCCATTCGGTCCTTTGCTACTTCTATGTTATATATGTACGGTATTTGAAATACTGTCATTGTCATGTTTAGCTTAATCTTATTAAATTGTTTATTTGTTATTTGTTTACAACAAGTATAATTGTATTCGATGTGTCTAGTACTTACCAACACAACAAAGGGCGACACCCACTTCCAGCAGATCTCCCAGTATTTGTTTGGTCGGATTCCAAGCATGGAATTTATATTGTCAGAGAATTCACTGTAACCTGTTAAGTACAAAATAACTCAATATAGAAATGTGTTACCCAGTATATGTGTTGTCCGAACACTACTCAACCTTTACATATATATTCACAAGTATAAAATAAATAAGCCCTTGGGCTGATATTGCAGTCTCGTTTTGTTACTGGGTGTGATATAGAAAAAGGCTAGTTTTATTCTCTATGTATGTCGTATTAACAAAGATGAAGCCATGATATCAGAGTTATGGAAAGGCGTTGTCATGATTAGTTTTTGCTGATTTAAGTTTGAAACTATGTTTACAGACAGTTGCAGAATGCCAACCTCTATGTATTTACAGACTGGAGCCAGAACGCCGTCGTCTATGTAACAAAAGACTATGGCAGAACACCATCGTCTATGGAACTAAAGACTATGCCAGAACACCATCGTCTATGGAACTAAAGCCTATGGCAGAACACTGTCGTCTATGGAACTAAAGACTATGCCAGAACATCATCCTCTATGGAACTAAAGACTATGCCAGAACACCATCGGCTATGGAACTAAAGACTATGGCAGAACACCATCGTCTATGGAACTAAAGACTATGCCTGAACACCATCGCCTATGGAACTAAAGACTATGGCAGAACACCATCGCTAAAGACTATGCCAGAACACCGTCGTCTTTGTCTTGCTGCAGAACTTACCATATATGCGGGTGATGATCAGCAACTCCATGAAGCCGACCACCAACAAAGGAAAGCCGCCCACACTGTAGTCTACCAGGTTCAGCATCCAGATTCCTCCCTGTAACAACAATCAGAAAGGTCAGTTTACGGTAAACGATCAGAGGTCATGACATGTTTATAGTGTCGACATTTCTGCTTTTCTAACGTGAAAATGAAAATATGAAAAGCATACTGTATAACTGAAATTATTCGTGTGAGATTGATTTTTCTATATTTGCAGTTATAAAAGACTGCTCGGAGAAATTAAAACAAAAAAGGCGAATATTTTTCCCGTGAATAATGGCCTCTTCTAATTGGTATTTTGACTTTAGTAGAGAAATGTGTTGACGGGGTGAGGATGTGAATAAAAACTTTACACATACACTGTTGACATGTGATTTTGTGAGAGGTTATTTATTTAACAAAATATGATAATTTAACTTTAACCCAGAAACTTACGCGACAGATCATTGGAAGACCAAGAAGGAAAAAGACGATACAACCGACGACTCGGAAGATGATATTGTTTCGGCTTGTCTTCAGGATGGGGAACTCGTCAGATATGGAACTAAACACGCACTCAATAATGGAAAACTGAAACGGAATCAATACCAAAGGATAATTACACAGTTTACAAGTTTGCTGCAGTTGATTTATCAGTGACTTTTGTATAAGATTTTGTTATTGCTATTTTTACATGTCATATTATGACGAGCCAAGCGTACCTTTGTAAAGAAAGAGCATGATTTCAGCATGGTTCAGAGGCCAAACAAACACCCGTACCCGTGAAAATGGAAAGTTGTAATAGTGTGATAAATTTAAGTAAAGACGAGGGTTCAATACTGTTCAAGTTTAATTTTGCCTACCAGATATTAATCAAATCATTTTATTTTGAAATACAACAGACTGTAAAACACTTGCTTCGTATATACCTGAGATCCGAACCCAAGGGTGGCCATCATAATGAAGAAAAATACGGACCACATCGGAGCGACGGGCATTCTGGCTAGAGCCTCCGGGTACACGATGAAGGCCAATCCAGGACCTGTAGAATCAAGGCAAGGATATTATATAAAACAGAATGATAACACACGAATCACATCATTTGGGCATCACAATAGATTCCACTATAGATACTCCTGACACTAGTATATACTTTACTGTGTTTCACGCCAAATCAATGCAAATAAAGCAGTTAAAATTTTCAAGAGGGTGGTTATAATGTAGTTGTTTTGCTGTCGTTTGCACGGCGTGTATTGCTTCACATATCTTCATTGTACATAATATGACGTCAGAAATATTTACCATCGTCAACCACAGAAGCGACGTCCACGTTCTTCTCCGTGGCGATGAAGCCGAGGACAGAGAAGATGACAAGACCGGCGAACACACTGGTGCCACAGTTGATGCAGCAGACAATGAGGGCGTCACGGTAACAGTTATTGTTGAACTTGTTGTAACTGGACATGGCAATCAGACCTCCGGAGCATGCGCTGAGGGAGTAGAAAATCTGGGTGGCTGCGTCACTCCACACGCGCGGGTCCAAAAGACGTTCAAAATCAGGTTCGAGGTAGTACAAGATGCCCTTGGAAGCACCCGGCAAGGTCACGCCACGGACAAACAGCACAGTCAACATCACATATGGGAAAATGGCGGTGAAGTACACAACCTGTTAACGAGGAATATCGGTATATCATATATTGTTTATTTATTTTCATGGTTGCTTTTTTCATTTACACAGTCATGCCATGTTTTACACTATTCTAAAGATGGAAAGTAGAACAGGTTTAGCACAGAACAGACCATCCTCGATACTCCAGGGGTAAAGCTCACTTTCGCTCACTACATCCCTAGAATTTGTCATAGCAAAATTGAAGGCACGCGGCTAGCTATTTGATTGTTTTCGAGTAAAAAAATTCTGACCAATCGCTAGGCTGATACATGTCTTTTGAAGATTACAGAGGAGCGACACCCAACTTAAAAGGTAGTTAATGTTTACCGTTACACGACCGAGAGATTCTTTTGATGTACATCAAAGGATCAAACTGGTTTTCTTGTCTCCTTCGATTTTGTTATGACACAGTCCAGGGGTGCATAGAGCGAAGATGAGAAGACATAGTAAAGTGTATAAATTTTATCCCATCAACTATTCAATTACTCACCTTTCCGAGAGACTGGATGCCTTTCAGAAGGACCAGACCAACAACGAGCCAGGCGACGAAAAGACAAATGACTAGATGCCACTCCACCGTCCCGAAGTCATCGATGCTCTCCGACTGGTTCAACACGTTACGCCTTCAAAGAAAAACCAGAGCAAATTATATATAGTGTACTGGTAGTAGTAAACTTTTCCTTTTAACATAAATTGATAACATTCTTTACACTTTTGAAATAATTGAGCAGGGACTATTATGATTTACCTATAATATTCTTCTGTTGGCGTCTTGTAAGCAGTTGGATCAATATGGACAGTTGAATTGGAATCTGCAACATTGACGGAAATGATGTTTCAAATTGGAAATAGACACATTTCGGGAAGGGTTAATGATTAAATGAAAACTTTACTACACATACCGTTTCTAACAAAATCATTATTATTCATTATCCGTGATTCAAATTGAACTCACCTGATATGTTGCTTTTAGTAACATGGTGATCAAAGGGCAGACAACTGTTGGTGTTCCAGCTGTTGTCACATGACTCCCACGGTAGAACATCCGTGAAGGATTTGAAGAGATAGTAGAGGACATGCGAAATGACGACATTATAATATAGACCAATCAACAGCGACACAATCACCATGGCGTATCCGAGACCTAAAATAGACAAGGTAAGTGTCATATTTCTGAAACTTTCAAACGAAAACAATAGATAGTGTCGCAAAACGTCAACAAAACGAAAGTTATCTTGAAGACGAAAACAGTGTTATAGTATATGAATGAAAAGGGAATACATATACGTGTATTTTCCTGTACATACCTTTGAATAAGGGGCTGAGTTTCCATATAGCGATAGGGCCCAGACTAGCGTACTGACCCAGCACCAACTCCATGTAGAATAAGGGTAAACCAACCAGCGCCAACATCAGAGTATATGGGATCAGGAAGGCGCCTAAAATACACAAGTATATGCACTGTCAAAACAAATAAACAAACGACTGAGTCACAACGGCTATATCAGTTTATTTTATGTTTCGTTATGATAACAAGCTATTGTATGACCCCGTTGGTGTCTAGGCAATGTATCTTTACGTCAGTGTCCAATTAGCAACTCGCATGCTCATTAACATAACCTACTGTTTATCGTTCATATCCTATTTATTACTATAAATAACGTTTTGTTACAATGATCAGGTTGAGATTATGGAGCTGTTGACGATTGAAACATTAAAACCTCCTTTTTTTCGGAAGGCCCGCATCAGTGTTATGTTTAGAGTTGCGGCAAGGTGATTTAGTGCCGGAGTCGTGAGTTCGAGGCCCGGATAGGGCAGAAGTCAATCAGGTTCTTCCTTTGTAAATTGTGTTTCTATGTTAGATATATATCTACATAATGAAATTGAAACCAACAAAAATTCGACAGGGTTGGCTATAAATGTATAAATGTAGGGAACATACATGAACTACTTTTCATGGCCTTGTTTATATTCTCGCTATTCTCGTACTTTCTCGTCAATTAGCTGATGTCGTGTATGATACTGATTAATTTGCAATGTTTACATTTTATCGTGTTATCTCTAGACTGTCAAACTTGTTCTCCAGTATTTTGAAGTGTACACATTTCATCAATGACGTCAACCGAGCAAGCTGTGACACCCCTACGTCAACAAAGCATTATCTGTTGTGTCGTCCAGGAAGAGACACTTCACAAGCGACATCCGCCACTATGTAACACGTGTGTTCCCGCGGTGAGGTACTGAGGCTGGCTAATTTGCATTTCTCACATACGTTAGCAGATATTGAATTTTCTGTGCAGTATATAGTTCATTATAAGAAAAGATAAGATGGAATTATTTATAAATAGATCAAGGAAGGGCTTTGATGTTGAAAACTAGAACGGAAAGTGTTGAAATGTTAGAAGTAAATTATTTAACGCCGCTGGGAATTGGCGTTGTGCACCGAAGTGAACCAAAGTGTTTCCGACTCCCACGTCTTAATAAACTAACACAGCATGGCCGACCCGACGACAATCTAACAGATATCCCTACATAGAAGGTATGGTATGAAACAACATATAAAATATATAGAGAATCTATGGAGTAAAAGTCCGGTAAAGCTGACTAATCTTTGACAACAGATCCCGCGACAACCGATCGATATCTGCTTCAGACAGCATTGACGTCAGCGGCTGTGCTACTACGTATATTTAAACGCAGAGTTGCAGCGACTGGGTGTCGTTCGTTTCCAGGGAAATCAAGAGCTTGTCAATGCTGAATTTAGACATGTCCAAAATAGAAACTCATTAGTTCTAAACGATTTTTACTAGCTGTTGCTGCCAATTACAGAATAAAATCAAGACTGAAATATCTACGGTATCTAAAACCACAAATAGACAATCTAAATCCTTCCTTCAACTTACAGTACAAACATATATTAGGAAAAAATATGAATATTTTGCTGCCGTTTGCAAAACTAAAAGTCACGTGGATTTTGTTGTTGCTGTTGCTATTGTAATATTTGATTCTGTTGTTTTGTTTATTAAATGTTTTTACTCATATTTTTTTTTTAAACCCCCTTGTGAAACCAATTATTTGCTCCTAATTTTTTACATGTCCGGAATCTCACCTCCGCCATTCCTGTAACAGAGGTAGGGGAACCTCCAAACGTTGCCGAGACCAACTGCGTAGCCTACGCAAGTAAGAATGAATTCCATCTTCCCGCCCCATTCGGCTCTCTCTTCGCTATTACTCTCCTGTGAACTTCCGATACTTTCGGAACTGTTTTTACTATCGACTTCCGGTACAGACTTGAAACAAGGATGGACTTCAGTCTGAAATAATTAGAACAACAAAATACATCGTCATTACAATTATAGATTTAAAACATGTACGTCATCGCTTGGTGTTTGTGTTCATTACAAAAATTAGTCATCAATGTTTGTTGATATTTCATTGTTTTATACATATTAGAACATTACCCCTCGCCCTTACCTACCCCACTCTACCCCAAACAGAGAGGTAGTGTGTACGTTACTGTTATCGGGCGGGGTTAATGAACGATTCGCACTGCCCTGTATATTCGTAGTTTTCATGGAAATCACCTGAGCAATTATTTTTGTTGATCCCCATAGCCCCTGCAGAATCGCAGATTTTCTTCTATATCTGCTATTATATAGGTTATTAACTGAAACTAGTCTTGTATTACAATTTAAATACCCGATAAAAGCAACATAGGGAATTAAAGTGTCGTTTTTATTTGAATACCACCTCAATAATCGCTCTCCGCGTTCGGTGTCTTTTCAGGATTAATAAAACATAAAGGAGCAAGCATATTTTCTTTTCTTTACATACATACCGATTTCATGACACGAAACATGTCTTTTCAAAGTGGAACTTACGCAGACCTTACGTGACAATTGCTTTTACATTTCATTACAAACGAAATTGCTTATTTCTAATTTCCGTTCACAAAATTCCCTGAATTCTTATGGTGCTTTAAATGCATAGAGACCGTTACTATTTACATAACGAGATATTGACCGGGACGTTTGTAATTTCGTTTAGCTCTTTGATCACTTGGTGGGGTCGTGAACTATTATGTATAAAGTTTCGTAATACAGTTTGACAAAATTTTGTTGACATAGCCTTCTAACATCCAACAAACCATCAAACAAATATCAATTACTTCACCGGCTAGGTAACACCATATACATACAAATCAATAATATGGTTCATTGTGGAATATTTACGTTGACTACCATTGAACATACAGCGATCCATGTGTCGTCTAAGTGTCAGCGTATATGTTTAAAATTTTATAAATAATCACCCACCTGAATACTTTCGTGCTGGCTTTTAATTTCACTGTTTATTCGCTTTGAAATATCTTGTGTGTTTTCCTATTAGTAAATATACGCCTTTTAAATGTTTGGTTAATATACAGGCAAATCCTCACTCTTGAAATTGTGCAGGGGTGAGAAATCGTGTTGCAAACATAGCATTTTAAACATGGTTTTCCCCACCCGGGTGAGAAATAGTGTTAGGGGTGAGAAATTGTGGCGTAAAAACGTCCTGAGACGAAGCCATCAACTTTGTAAAGCGGTTTTACTAAATCAACGTTGGAAAATCATATATTTTCCCCTGAATAGCTTTAAACCCTAATAGGGGATTGGGTTTCTCTGTTTATATAGCTGTTTTCGTAGAAGTGTTGTCTCGTGTCTGTCTTTATCTTAAAAAACATGGGCAGCAGTAATCAGATCGAGGCTCGAGTCCAGAAACAATTATATTGATGTAATATCGACGTTTCATCAAAGTTCTTTTATCTTTGACATTCTGTCTTATAGATTTACCGAGAGATATAAATCCCAAACATCTTCGGACATTGTGAATATAGAACAGGGTCAATCTCGTGTCAAGTTCCGAGCGGGAACGCCACTCAGCATGCGCGCTGACCATGCCATAACCATCGAAACATGAGATCCGGAATATGACATTAATGAAATAAAAATAGATTTGACCTCCTCACTGACCAGCATGCTGACTGGTGATACCAGGGCATGTGGTCAGTATATGTGGTTAGTGATGTGTCAGAAACAGATACCTATCTCTATCTAGATATATATAGCTCACCATCAATATATGGTAATTAGCTAAACAGTCTCCGTAATACCTTCAGTGACGTCATTGCTTATTAGCATGGAAAGCCGCCTCTGAGTAATGTTATAACTAGCACCCTGTATCGAGTGCTTGCAGTGAGCGTTGACGTGAATAGCGCTAATGGAAAAATAAGTTCAAACTCCGGTCAGATTAATTAAAATTTTACCATTTGATTGTTCATAAGTAAACTAGTTGGTTATATATTCTATACGACCTTGTTCCGGCTTCTAGAAGGATCGAAAAAAGGCAAACACACTAAGTTGAGTGTACAAGTACAAATATATTGATTAAAATTTCCACCTGGGTGATGGATCTACATGTGTGTGCGCTTTAATGCGTTCAGGGAGTGCCGTACGTGTGCAATTAAACGTAGAAAAAGGCGCGAAAACTTAACAAATCACAACATTTCCTGTTTCACTCAAATTAACTTGAAATATGAATATTATTATGAACAAACAATTAATAGCACGCGATGATACCCAGGCAGGAGCACACATGCAGCACGTGGTCACTCGAGGCTAGTGACCCTGACATGGGGATAATCTGTTCCGCAGATGTTTAAACCGTGTTAATGAATACCAGAGATTAGTTACAAATGCCCCTCTATGCTCTGGTCTTTAAATGTGTATTGTGTTGCCTGAAAGAAGGTCAAAAGTTGTTGGTACATGGTTCAAATTAAGTCATTGGGTCAAAGGTAACTAAGTGTTCCTTATAAATAGAAAGTCTTACGTAATGTACTATGCCAAATTAACAGCACTGGTCGGACGAAAAACGCGCGGGAGTTCGTTTATATATGTATACAAGTGACAGACGATTGGCATGGAAACATATTTGACATTTTTGAAAACGCAGTTACTGTTGTTGCAAGCATTCCAGCTTACAAAACTCTCAATTAAAATATTTGTTTATTATCAGGGATATTAACTCTATGGTATCGTTAATGTAAATTATTTCAATAAAGCGGAAAACGCGAATAAAAACAACACACACACACACACACACACACACACACATTCACGGGAGCAGCACCTACTACACATGTATGCTGCGTAAATACTTCTGGACACAAACGCTTTACTGTAAGCTCATTACCACAGACGGTATCTCTGGGGCATGCTTTGCTGGTCTGCGGTGATAATGTGTTCTATAGCTGCTGTGGGAGTGTTCAAACCATAAATACCGGACGAATACCAGGGGGGTTCCAAGAATGAATGAATCATATCGTTCTCAGCGCGGGTAAACTGAGTGATAACACATATAACAGTGTAAATTTGTATAAATGATCATATTCATTGCGGAAATTTTTAACAGGAAATTAATTTGGGTTACTCTGAAGTTTCATAATTCAAAAGAGCGGAAGAAAAACCTCCCTTATGCACAAGTTATTCAGTATTTTTCATTTCCTTTTAAGGGAAAAACACACGAACCGGAAACGGCGTGTTAATACTATGGGTTAATAAAAGTTTTAATGAGATAAATAAATATGAAATGTCTCTGTAGGATTTTTAAAGCACCGAATTAAATCCCATTTCCTTTTTTAATTATGTACAAATGCTGTTAGCGGGCTAAATTTTATATAACCCTATTTATATTAAAAATTACTCCCATCGCTGGCCTCAAGTTTCCGGTTTGGGCGCAAAACAATCATGTTTCGTGAAAATTTAGAAATTGTATAACAGGAATTATCTCATTTCATACTCTTACAAGGAAAATACATCACAAAGTTAATATTTAGTATTTAAATATTGAAAAGTATACCATACATCTGCTGAAAAACGTTAAAACATGGTGCACACCATCAGAATCCACACAAACAACATAAGATTAACATAAAATATTAGCCATCTTTCGTGTTTCCAATTTTTAACAAATAAAGACATTAGCCCAAGTACGTACGTTATAGAAAAAAAGAAAATACAAGTTATTTTGTACTTACCACAGTAAGGGTCATTCCATCTCCGATGTCCAGTTTCATCGGTTCGTTTTGACGGTCATTTACATCCAATGCTTCAGCAGCGAACATTGGGTCAGTTTCACTCTCACTCACTGGTACACCGATGTGTCCTTTCATGTTTACGTTTTGTTTTGTTATTGTTATTGTTTATTCCCTCAAACCGTAGGACCTTACTCGGTCCGTATCTATTTTAATATTGAGCTGTTGATTTCATCATCGTGTGTATATTGTGCTCTCGTCATGCTCGCGAACGCCAGCCAATCATAGGGCTCTGATCATTAGTAGCTCCATTCAATAGCTATGTGAAACAGATGTGTACGCATGCGCAGTATTTACTATTGACCTAAAATTTTCCACTATCCTATGCTACGTCACATGAAAATGTGTGGGTTGCTTACGTATGTAAACATAAAGGAATGGCATTGAGCAATCGCACCGATAGCCCAAGTTAGTCAATGAATGGAAACCATTTCGCACTGAGGTGAAACATACACATTCATATCACAATGTTGATAAATATTGATTTTATTTTTAATTATATTCCGGTTAAGGCAAACGTGTTGGTAAATGTTCACATGTGTATTATGTTCATGCAAAAATACTTGTACTTGTTTCCGAGGAAGATAATGTGTACAATATGTTATTTAACGCAACAATTGACATAGAGGATCTATCATAAGCTATCCTTCTTATAAGATTTATATTAGTTTTGAATTTTTCATATTGAAATAAATGTAAAATAGAATCTTGACTTGCTGGCGCCCGAGCGACCCTATACGTATGTGACGTCTGGCGTTACGTCACTTGTTGCAAAAATCGAGACTCGTAGTTGACCTACTGTCGGTGTTGTTTACATCGAGTGTGTCCAAATTACCATGACAGGCGACGTTCGAGGCTGACTTTTTTGTAGTATTTTGATGACGTCTTTGTCGAGGATCGTTTCAGCTGATGGTCCTGTTTCACATTTGTGTTTGAGCCAGGGGATCTTCAATATATTCTTGTATTGACTTAAGCTCTGAAAATTAATTACGATGATCGTTGATTTGGCATTATCTGGTTCAGAGGAATATTTTGGTTATTAACGTCTTGAACCAAGTCGACATGGTAAGCTACGTTGTAAAAGGATATAGCTCATTCCCATGCATTTCATACGAAACTAGCCAATCAGTTAGGCTAAATATTAAACGTGTGTCATAAAGAAAATTTACATAATCGGGCTTTATTACACTATGTCATGGTAGTCATATGGTACAAAGATATTTTTGCCGGGCGTTGAGCAGGTCCCGATGGCCGGGTTTAACACTTACGTCAGGAGAAATGATCTACAACGGACGATTGGGAATACCAGTATCACAAGGAGTTGGTTATATTACATAGGAAATAGTATACCATACAAAACAAACGATACAAGTATCTCCTAGAAGAGTTGAAAGTACTAAAGACTCGTTGTTGAGAATTTTTCTTTTTATAATATTTCTTCGTCCGTAAGGATCATTTTTCTGATTTATAATAGATATATATATATCAAATTAGATAAATCTGCCGTCTCGCAGTTCCTTTAGTAGGTGATTTCATGTTTGTTTACTATTTCAATTCGTAAAGATTTTTTTAAGCTGACTATACTTGGAATCATGCGTCAACTTTGACTATTTGACGGAGTATATATATATATATATATGTAATTTTAATCCCTTCCGAGCAACTTGTATTTGTACAAAACAGTAAAACCTCGATATAATGCCCCTCTTTCCTTTGCCACCTCGTTTACCGCCAACACATTTCAATGTCCATTTTTCTAAATTTTCTGAAGAATTCTTCTATCCTTTTCCCTCAAGTTATCGTCAAACCGCTTTATAACGCCAAACTTTCCCCGGAACAAGGGTGGCAGTATAACGAGGATTTACATCATGTGTAAAGCAGAGAGCACCATACACTGTACTTCAGAGACGGTTTGTTAGTAGATATTTTCCGTCACGTCTCAGTACACAAGAACGACATTTTTCTAGCTATAGGTACATTGTGTACACAAATAGTAGGGTGAAGATAACTATGATATAAATGCTGTAAGGAAGCCAAGAGCTTGCTTTCTCCTTCAGGAATGCTGTTTATCATAAATTAGTTACGTTTCGTTTGGGATCGGCTTATCCAATCATATATAAGAGCTATATCCTCCTTCCTGGGAAACCGGAACGGCTATCTTATCAGAAAAGACGCATGGCTTTGACACTTCTCGATAACACACAAATAGGCTTAACAATAAATAAAATGCAAAGTAAGTCCTTTAAATAAAGCCCACGTATTTTAAACAATTTAAATCAGCCTGAAAGAAAGAGGGCGCAGCAGGAGGGTGTTTCTTTGACAGGAGGATCAATTTGTCAAAATAGTAAAAGCCGTTGGAAAATTCTGTTTGTGTTAGAATGCAGTTGTATATACGGTGTGCAACCAAACACCTCCATTGCAAGTGGTTAATGATTCGCCAAATACGGGCAAAATAAAAAATGCACATATTACATATTTATCACGAGAACAATGATATATTATTCAATGACACTGAAACACCACCGTCACCGACAAATTCAACGAAAACAACGTCAAAAGAACACCGGAAACAACAAAACAATAAGGTCTAATTTCGGTGGCCATATTTGAAGTAAGTTGAAAGCGAACAGGAAGATTCATCTTTAGCAACCGTCTTGGCGGAGATACTTTTAAAGGAAAAACGGAATATCGGGAATTTAACTGCAGGCCATTATTTGTTGGGAATAAAAAGATTAACCTGAAGTTCAACTGGATGCCTTAATTATTTTTAGTAATAAAAGATGAACCGGGCGTTTAACTGGAGATAACCATATAATTAAAGGGAGAAAGATGAACTAAGGCCGCAATGTTTGGGGCCTTCTTAAAATACGCCGTTTTGAATGATGCATCACGGGTGGTAAAAACTACCCCGCCATATCATCATCATCAAACATGACATATATATTTCAGAGTTATTCAATCAGTTGAATATGATGTTTATATTCAATCTACATGAATAGGATATCTATGGGTGATGGATAGTGCAGATGGACGTAAGAAGTTGTCGAGTCACGAGCGCTATTTTCCGGCTTCCGCACAAGGACCCCTGTGTGTTTCATCCGGTTCAACATGACTAGTTATTTAAAAAATATTTTGAAATTTGATAAAATTTGCTTCATCATATTTGCAATATAATTAGGTTTAATTTATATTGTTGAAGTCTGCGATTACGACAATTTTTTTTAATGATGTTTATAACTTTCAGCGTCAGTGAACACATAAGACTGTGAGGTCATCAAGTTTAGTTTACTCCTTACTATATACATTATTCACCAGTCAACATGGCTTAATATTTATAGTTTAGAATTTACTTTCTAAAACTGAACAACAACAACAAAATCCCATCGTCAATATGCTTAAAGTATGGTATTTTAATGTTATCATGAATACATTACAGAATCATAATTTCCTTCACCATATGTTCCCATACATTTCTCGATGGTGAGAGCGATAACGGTTTATCAGAAGCGAGGCACACATTTGAATTCATTACAAGTTTTCCCAGTCATGTTTGTACCAAGTCTGAGGACTATACCCACTCTGTCGAACTTGACGATGGTAACAGCTGGGTACGTGATATTGATACTCTGTATGGAAACTCTATAGCAACACATTATCAACTAATTAAACATAAAGGATGTGCTGATAACGTCTCTACCAGGACTCGACCCCTGACATTATAATTAACTACGTATATAATAAACTGTTGTCCTGTTGAGCATATGCTCACAAGAGGGTGTCCCTCCCCGGGTCTCTCTCTCTCACAACCCCCTCCCCTCAACCCATCTTCGCTCACTCGGAACTCCTCGGGTGGCTCGTACCTGGAACGTCGCGGAGTCACCCGAGTTTTGGCGATTGATCTTCGCTAGCCAGGTTACGATCCGGTACGATACAATCTCTACCCAGAGTTGTCGTTCCTTTTCAATCACGCACACTAAAGCGAGACTCTGCTTAGTCTCGTTCAACCAGACTCTTATTGTCTGCGCAAGCTATGCCGAACAGAGAGTCTCTTGAATTACAAGTGATCAAGCGTCTGGTTGAACGAGACTAAACTCTGCGTGGAGATTGGGTACGGTACGGTCTACTTACTCTATCTTCAGTGAGTAATTAGACCGGACCGTACCAGATCGTAACTCTTGTCTAGAGAAAGAGATGCCCTCAACCAGGATGTATCTATTTCTATTCCCATGAACGTATATTACAGGATGTTCTAAGTTTAGTTTTAATGAAAAAGTGCCGGGTATGCCAGGGTATTTTTTTAACTGGTGATAACTATATTTCTGCAAAGTATTTCTCCCTTTGTCATCCAAACAGTATCCTGCTACTACCCAAGAGGATCTATACATTTGTGTATTTCACAGGGTGTCCCCTACCTCCGTCCCCAAAACTGTATTTAAGTTGTTTATTCACAAAAGTATATCAGGGTGTTTTTTATCTAGTGATGTTCCACATTCTGAATTATATTATTCATTCATGACGAATATTCTTTCTTCTCTCCTCACTCCTTCTTCCTCGGGGTATCTCTGATTCACAGAATTTTTCCATCCTCCCGAGTGTTTCTCTCCCTCTCCTATTGACCCCGGGATGCCCTGTTCCCCAATCCCCCCCCCCAAAAAAAACCCCCCAGAAATAACAACCTTTGTCCGAGATAATTTGATCACGTATATTTAATATTTCTGACAAAGAATAAGTCGCATTCGTAAATTGATGGAGGGGTAGCCAAATGGTGTTGAGCATCAATTGAAAACAGTTCAATGTGTTGAGCTTGACTGATATCTGTGTTGTACAATACTTAAATATCTCTGGTTCCATGGGCATATTTTGTACAAAAAAACACACAAAAAAAGACCACAAAATTTAAATGATATATACCTAAGTCATGCTTTCAACAGCAATCCAAAGGTGTTCACCGTCGAATTTAGATAAGTACTCCGGCGGAATCCTCTTTTCCGGTAGAACCTGGTGTAGTGACCACAGGATGTCCTGTCCCTGTGTATTCTATGAGATAAAACATTACATATCATAAATCAAGTCTGTTACGTTGAAAACACGTTAAGTGTCGTTTATATTGTTTTTATTTACATCGGTAACAAAACGCAATAAACATCAACACGTAATGTATACAAAGGTGTGCCTTTAGTTTTTCACTGCTGCACTCAAATTTAAACCTTGCGGGGTTTGAATTTTTCCACTAAAATTTCACAATATCTTGCCCCGAAATCGTGTCCTATTTGCATGCCTCTGTGCTTCACGTGGGTTTTTATTACCTGTGTCTGGCACACCTCGTTTACACATGTTCGTACTATGCCCAGTACTGAGAAGTGGGGCAATAAGGTGTGTAAGAATACCTTCTGAAGTCCTGAGACGAACTAGTTTGGTGGAGTTTAAATGGCCTGGTCTACATGAATGTATTCATTGGTTTTTGTATCATGAATGACAGAGCTCACAGGTAGAAAAGGTGTATTATAGTGAGTTTAAATGACCTGTTCTACAAGAATGCGATTCATTCTCACGGGTAGAAAAATTGTATTACGGCTGGTTAGTATGCCATTAAACCTACTTGAAAGCTGTGTCGTTGATGGGACTTCAAATAACATGCACCACGAGACACAATTCTTAGCCAATTACACGTGGCAATCCGCTGTTCAAGTTATTGAACTGTGCAGACTGTCGATTAGACGAGAATTTTGATTTTGGAATATAATTTGTAAGTTAAAAAAAAATTGAAACGCTGAGATTTATAAGTTTAAACGTTTTCTATGTATTTTTCACATCATTCCCTTCAGATAATGTAGCATCTCTTTTACTGTTTTGAAGCGCTAGTGTGTGTGTGTGTGTGTGTGTGTGTGTGTGTGTGGAGGGGGG
>NW_018404871.1:648049-678078 GCF_002113885.1 Mizuhopecten yessoensis | reverse complement strand
ATTGGCTTGTTATAAATGCGATAATGCATTCATGTTGACCTCTGATGTAACCCTCTATGGGATATTGTTAGATCTTCAACGCGACATATCAGTAACGGGAGCGATGTGAAGATATAATTTTAATTAGATTGGGGGGGGGGCAGCAGATCAATTTCGGTCTTTTCCATGTCATTTTCGTAGGAGACACGGAAAAAACCCGATTCTGCAAATGGTCCCACATTAGTCGCCTTTTATGATATAGGGGGATGGGGCACATTAGTCGCCTCGTTCGATCATGCAGTAGGATGCAGAAGGCTACTCTTTCCCCGAACTAAGTGGATGGGCGACTGACCCTTGTACTAAGACTAAGACTAAGACAAATACCCTTCAATAAGACAAAAAACTCCCAAAAGAAATAATTTGGTCTGATATATTTATGTTTGTATAATTAGAGAAATATAAACAACAGAAAATTATTTCTAAATGTATTTCATCAAGAGAGCGTGATGAAGTCTGTTATTGGTAGATAATACAAAAATCTGAATAATGAAATTAAAATAGTTTACATGAAATCTATTTCGGTCAAATACAGGCAGTAAGTAACATTCCGATACTGCTAATCCAACGTTACCTGCACAAACCCAGTAAAATTATACTTTTCTCGGAAACAACGACGTGAAGGCGTGACAAGTAAACAACAACAAATTAATATACTTGTTTACAAAACCGTGAAAGTTACGTCAGTCACCTTGTCCTTATAAAGAGACCTACATTTGTTTGACAGTTCAGCTCTTACAACTATCTGTAATTACAAGTACCTGTCACGTGACAAATTAATCTGTAATACCTTTCTATGTCAACAGGTAAAACAACCTATGCGTGCATAAAAAATCCGGATATAATTGTGCCGGGGGTTGCATTCAAACTATTGATAAAGAATAAAGGCTAGGTTTGTTTTTGTAAAGGAAACAGACGTTTTCGAAAGCTCGCAAAATAAGTTTTCAATTCCTTTTTGTGTGAAAAACAAACCTAACCTTTATTATTCTTACCAAACTGATGAATCTTATCCCGAATATTGATGAAGAATATTTCAGGAGATACATGCAAACTATTGACTTGAGAATACTATAAACTCGATTTTTTGGGGGGAAGGTAGATTGTTATGTGTAGTTAAAACATGATAAACATATTGTAATTGTTGCGTGTGTCTCAACCACACTCTATGTTTCGGAGATCAAAGAAAAAAGAAAGATTCAAGAAAGATTTGTCGAGTACTTCCTGGCGGTCATCTTGATTTTACAATCAGTGTCAAAATAAAACACATACAACTAGCTACGACCCAATGGAGCAATATGAAATTTGAGCAAATCGATCAAGTACTGCTTGAGAAAAAGCAATAACATCTTGAAACGTAAAACCCAAGATGGCTTTCCATCGACCGATTTGCTTTTTCAATTGTCTCAAAATAAAACATGCTAAACTAAAGGACCAAGGGAAACCTGTTTATGAAATTTGTGACATTTGATGACACTGACTTTGTTTTCCGTGAAACATAATTCGCATTGTGTTTTCACAAGTGTAGGCTATATTGTACCGAGCCACCAGGATGTCCGGATGTTTGTGTTGATCATTCTGACATGTACGAATAAGATATTACTATGTTAGCTAATTATCTTTTGTTGTTGTATTGTTTTGTTATTTATAAAAGTTTTTGTTACATGTACATAAATAGCACATACACAAGTGCTCACATAAAACACGCTTCCATGTGTTCTATGTATGCGTGCATTCTTACTGGAGGCGGTATGTTAGTGGGTGTGCTTGCTTGTTTTGAGTCTAACGTCCTCCCAACAGCCAGGTACGGTGGCTGATATGTGCCATTTTGTTGTTTCGTCTTTTCGCCCCGACAGGACGACAATTAACAAACCTTAGTTCTCGTTGTGTCGTCTTTTCGCAACGAGATTTAAGGATGACAACTTCGGGGCGAAAAGACGAAACAACGAAATGGCACATATAAGCCACCGTAGCCAGGGTCATGTGAGGACGAGTGTCTAGGGAAACACCACCGGGAAATAAAGTAAATAGAAAAGGAAGAAGACATAAAAGACAGAAAACGAAGAAGACCGCAATGGTCAGGGTCTAATAGGGACGAGTGCCTTAGGGAGACGCCGCCGGAAGGAGAAATTAGAAAGAAAATGTAAGAAATAAAGAAGATCCCAAGGGTTGCAGGGGCCAGCAGATCAATTTTGGTCGCTTCCATGTCCTCTTCGTAATCGACACGGGAGATAACACTCGATTCTGCAGGGGGCTCCACATTATTCCCATTTTATAATACACGTGCAGTGTGATAAGGCAGGTTGCTTCATTGACGAGGCGGGAATCTGATGCCGCATGTATTTTGTCGAGTAGTTGTCGAGGTGTTTACCGGTGACTTTCGTTGACGTAGTAAGTGTTCAGTCGACGTGAGGGGCATCCCCGATATCCAGGGGTTACGCTAACTTACGCTCTCTACACCCCTGGGATATGCCATAGCAAAATTGAAGGCACGAAGATAGCTGTTTGATTGGTCTCAGGTAAAAGCAACTGACCAATCGCTAGGCTGATACATGTCCTTTGGAGATTACAAAGGAGAGATGCCCGACTTCAAAGCCTGTCAATTTTTACCGTTACGTGACTGCGAGATTCTTTTGAGGTACATCAAAGGATCGAACTAGTCTTCTTGTCTCATCAACCTCGTACACCGAGCCATCAATTTTGCTATGACATATTCCGGGGGTGTAGAGAGCGAAAGTGAGCGTAACCCCTGGATATCGAGGATGCGTGAGAGGGTAATTGGCCTTTACTCGTCCTCTTGGTGATTCAAACGACCTAGTCCTGCCAGCAGGTAGGTCCCAAGGCCGGACATCTACTTGTGGTCTGAAAGGCGTGGTCCTCGACTCTGGTTCACAGATCTGACGTTTTTGCCTGGACCCCGTGGGACTCCATGATGCCGGTATTATTGTGCTAACAACGGTTTTGCCAGTTTTTGCGATGACTTTTATGCTGAACCTGCGCATGTCGCATGGACATCAACATAAGCATCATCACCAATATGTTCCTCGTTTATTACGCTAGCTTTGTTTTAAGTAGTTTGTAACCGTAAAGGTATTGATATATACGGACTTAATTTTTTTCAATAATCCTGTAACTTATGTGAAGACCAGACTTTCGTGTTGAATAACTGAATAACTGTTGTTTCTTTAAAACGAAGAGTAGTGTAAGTTTTTTTAATGTTTAGTTCACGCTTTCGACTTTCCGATCATGAAACTTCTGTTTCTTGATAGTAACGTCCTTGCTTCCCCTAACCTACGTTGTTTACATGTCGCACGCTTGCTCCGAAAATCATGATTGTCGTGATAGATATCGACTGCTGACGAACACACTAACAAAAAGGTGTTTCCAGATAGAGGGACAAAAAGAGTCGAAAACAGAGAAAATAAAAGATATATATCCAAAACGTTACAATAGGGAAGCACACTACTTTTGTCTCTTTAATGTCTTCTCGGCAGAAGTCATAGAAGAAAACTCTCCTCCTGCAGGGCCCCAACATCTGTTGCCTCTTATTCCCTAAACCTGCCGATTGAATATATATAATTGATTAAATAGTTGGTCGTAAATAAAACGGGCATTACATTTCAACAGGATATCACTTACTGGACCACTTAAAATGCTCATTAAGGCCAACAAATGGTCGACAAAAGCAAATGTAAAATAAAAACATTTACCAATTAAAAGGTAAAAGAAAGCATCAATTTGAATATTAATAAGCTATGATGACTGGTATTTTATTAAAAAGACCAACAGCTTTCAGATAGCCTAACATCACTGGACAATCGACAGAAACGTCCGCGTGAAACACAATACCCACTTGATGGTGACACTAACTTTGTTTCCCTGAAATAGGATTCGCATTTGTTTTTTTACAAGTGTTTTTTTGTTGTATCCATCCACCAGGATGTTAAGATATAATTGTTTATCACTCTGACGAAACCATAAACACATGGATTTGATGTTACTAAGTATCTCTCTTTGACGTAGTTTGTGACCTTTAAAGAAGAGATACCCACGGACTTGTTTTCTCTTTTCCCCCAATAAACAAGGATTTTATGTGAATACCAGACCTGTGCGTGTGCTAATTAACAATAACCTGGACTGATGCCAGTTAATTGTACTTATCGAGTTACCACATACTCTTCAGTACACCTGTTCCACCATGTATTGTTGCCACCCATGGGTATATATGTATTCTCTACATTGTATTGTTTATGAGAATAAAGCAATTGTCATTGTTTGTTACAGTGTGGTTCCGGATAAATAAATATATTACCTGTAACTGATCGAGATCGGTTACCTCAGTCGAGGGCTAAGATGCTGTAACATAATCCCAACCGAGGCGTAAGTCGAGATTGGGTTGTTACAGAATCCTAAGTTTGAATTATGTTACAGAATCTTAGCCCCGACTGAGATAACCCGATCTTGCTCATTTACAGGTAATTGGTTTTTTTTCTCGCACCTGTAAGCTCGAAAACCTTATCAGTTTCGCTCTAGTCAACAAGTTTCCTGTCCAGGTCTTCCTAGATACGTTTGAATACTTCCGCGTAAATAATGCAGTCCGTTCTCACAAAGAAGAAAACGTATTTCAATGTAGATTATTATTTATCTACAACATCAGGAATCTAACAACATTAAAACATGTATAACGATGTAATAGAATGTGTATAAAGCGGATTGCCAATTTCGTGCGTTAATGCGCGGATAAATACATTACTGGTGAACATTCCGCGAAATGTCGCGGATAGGTGCTAGACATATTGGACAAGAAAGAAAAATCTAGCACAGGCCTCTACGTTGGATATTGCTGTCTGTGGTACGAAAAAATACCTTATCAGTGGTTACCAGAAGACAAACTACTGTTAAATTTATTCGATCTTTGTTGTTTCTTAAAAACGTTGATTTTTGGTTAAATAATTAAAACCATCCTTTTAGATTATAAATGATGACGGCATGTTGTTTAACCACTACTCAACGTGTATAAGAAACAATAAATATCGAATCAAATCTGATTCAATCAATTTTAACAGTAGGTTTTCTTCTGATAACCACTGATACTGTAATACCGTATTTTTTCGTGCCTCAGACAGGAATAACCAACGTAGTAGCCGTGTTTATTGAAACGTTGAGTAGTGGTTTAATACTTAAAACCATCCTTTTATATTGTCACGATCAAACAATTTGTTTGTAAATAAAATTATAAAGCTAGGCATGAAGGACAAAGTTCAATTGTCAGTTATACGATGAATGAAGAAGATATTAACATTGCTGTCTATTTCCTTTTTTCTTTCTCGGTAGAATGTCTTTTGTTCTCTTACGGTATCAACGTTTACAAAAGATCATAGATGTAGGACAAAGACCGCCTTAGTCCATATACCATATACCAGAATCGCAGGTACTTACATCGTGATTCGCCCCTCTCCCTGCCCCTTAAAGCTAATGGAAAGAATAGCCTTGATGTATCCCAATGCATGTTTTCGTAAAGGGGACTGAAAGGGTTCCCTGGTAAAGGTGACTGAAAGAGTTCCCTGGTAAAGGTGACTGAAATGGGTTCCCTGGTAAAGGTGACTGAAATGGGTTGCTTGGTAAAGGTGACTCAAATGGGTTCCCTGGTAAAAGTGACTCAACTGGGTTCCCTGGTAAAGGCGACTCAAATGGGTTGCTTGGTAAAGGTGACTCAAATTGGTTCCCTGGTAAAGGTGACTCGAATGGGTTCCCTGGTAAAAGTGACTCAAATGGGTTCCCTGGTAAAGGTGACTCAAATGGGTTCCTTGGTAAAGGTGACTCAAATGGGTTCCCTGGTAAAAGTGACTCAAATGGGTTTCCTGTTAAAGGTGACTCAAATGGGTTCCCTGCAAAAGCGTGGATGTGGTTTCTTCTGTTTCCCGTTAGGGGACATTGGGGTAACCAAATTGATTCGCTAACTCCATTGCAACACTTTGTACTTATTGGTTTTTGATGTTGTCTCTCTTGGCACCCGTCTTCACATGACCATAGCTGTTGGGAAGATCTTAAACCTGAAACCAGCGACTGACCGAACGAACTAATACAGAGAAATGTGTTTATTTTCTTTTGAAATTTCAGCAGATGTTTTTTTCTGACACAATTTCCGTCTTCCTGCCAGTCTTGCCATGTAAAATGTACGGCCCAAGTCACTTGTATCTGATCCAATTTTGATCCAAGCAAGAATAGAATCACACTTCCCACTTTTAATCTAATTACATGATATACATACCATAACTAGTCATTCGTATTGTTTCGCCTACAGCAACCATTTGCAGTCTACTTTACTCAGTTGAATCATCTGACGATTGCTGCTTTGGGTTTTAGGTTCTTGCAACACCTAAGGTCATATGTAGACAGTGTCAACGGATGACGTAAATACAAAAGGACAAAAACTCTGTAAAAGAAACAATATGAAAACCCAAATGACTTGTTATCTGATAAATCACAATGGTCATTGTCAAGAAAGAGCCAAAAGCGAAAAAAAGTATGGTAGAGAATCACAACAACTGTGTTCGAAACAACTTACTTTCAAGGAAATCCAACAAAATCTCTGGGACTAGTTCACTGACAAACGCTATAAAAAAAGCTGACAAATAATATTGCAGACAAAGACTTACTTCATAAATATTATTGTATTATGTGACTGTTAATAACAAACTTAAAGAGATCGGACAATAAATGCGCAAATTGTCTGATGAATACTTTGGGCGAAATACTTTGCTGGGTGCCTTTGGCATGGTATTTCAGTGAAGTAGCACTAAAAAGTCGGCATCAGATCCGCGCTATCACAGCAAATACACCAACATACCCAGTCTCCGGCACACACACACACGCAAGCACGCATGCACAACACACATGAAGGCGCGTCCTTAAATGCCCTTAGCTGTTAAACAAAATAAAACCAAAATCAAAAACCAAACAGTCTACAAACGAACGGGCAAGCTTTATATCCAATAAGTGAAAATACTGCTACTTCATGGAAAGATACAAATATCGACCACAATGTAGACACCTAATATTGGTGGCTTTTCGGTAAGTTGTAACATGAATTGATTGCCTGTCGTATACGGTCTGTGAACGTGTTTATGTATCGATCATCGCGTTTGGTAAGACGCAGAAAAGTGTGTCTGGTGGAATGTTACTCTATGTTTTGAAAGTTGCATGGCCATCTTGCAGAATTTTCCGTAAATAATACGATAACCGTAAAAGAGAAACTTTCAGCATGATTTTGGGTGGTTGAGATGGGTGAGGGGGCAAATAGCCAAGGTCACTTCCAATGTGTTGTTATATTAGATTTAACGTCATATTAACAGCTTATGTCATTAAAGCGTGTGACGCCACGTGTTTGAATGTATGCGTGCATGTGTGTATGTGTGCTGGAGGCAGAGTATGTTGGTGTATTTGCCTCCAACGATAACGCGGATCTAATGACGACTTTATAGTGCTACCTCACTGAAATATCATACCAAAGGCACCCAGCAAAGTATTCCACCAAGTGAATTATGCTGACAACGGGTAGACCAGTAGTTGATATCAACCTAAATGCTGCACATTCAGCAAAGCATAACAATAACAACTACCGTTTTTAAGGAGGCCAAAAGTTAGGTATTGGAAAGCGAAGCAAAAGGAAACAAATATGTTTTTAAAAAGTAGAAAGAAAATATAAATAAAGGGGTATAGCAGATATGTTTCGGTTGCTTTGGTGTTCACAAGAAGAGGGCACAAAAACCCAACCCTAATCCTGCTGGGGTTCCCGTATTTAGTGACAGCAGGAATTTGTTTCAATCACCGACCTGCAGGGATGGGTAACGAAAGAAAGCATGTCCTTACTGTAAAGTGGTAATTTTTGCGGTATGGAGTGCTCGCGTAAATATCTTCACGCGAATTTTTATTTAAATTATAAGTTAAAAGAATGTATAGACTTAAGAACAAATGCGAATAATTCGACACCGCAGTTATTGCAAAAAGTCACAATGCAAACATTTTCACACACGAGAATTTCCACTTTTACAGTTTTTCCCCAAAAAATACTGTTTTCGTTTCGTTTGTTTGTTTTGATTCTGCAGCGGGCCCTCTTCTAATCGCCTTTTACGATACGAATGAAGTGGGATACAGCAGATCTTTTCTTTATTTCTTCAATATCCCCTTACCAGAAGACAAAGAAGAGACCATCGCCGATTCTGTTGGGGCCTGAACATTAGTCGCCTCTTACGCTCAGGCAGTGGGGGGAAAGCAGGTCCATTCTGTCCCCGAGTCTGCACGGGTTTATTAATTCCATTACCAATAGTTTCACATGTATAAATAACGAAACAAATGTACAATAATTTGTTGTTTGTTTTGGAAGTAAACACTACTGCATTAGCCCCAAACGATTGTAAATTGCCACTGGCTCGTAAAACAAAACAAAATTTTGCATCTTTCTTACATTATTATGGTTTCTAACGCAGTTTTTCTGTAACGTATCTAATAGGCATGTTGCATACCTGCATGCATGCTGAAGGAAATATTTTGTATCCTAAATATAAAAGATAAAACGTACGTTGTTGACGTTATATTAAGCCTCATTAACCGAGTTCTGATAGAGCTCAAAAGACGGCATATCCTAGGCACCTTGTCACGACTTGAAACCCAAAACAAGTAAACAAAACCACAGAGAATGCAAGAGGAGAGTAGAGGACAACTAGAGCCAGGGGGTCGTTGGTTAACCGGTAAGACGCAGGAATTAGTGTTATGTAATAGTGTTGGAATGGCGTGTCGGAGAAGATCATCGGTCTAAACACTGCACATCAAATCAATAAATCGATAACGTAATTGGTCTGGCGTAAATATCCCTCATGCAATTTTAAGCCCTGATGTATCGCTTTTTCTGATAATAATGGTGCATGCTGGTGCATTGTGTGTCTGGGGGGATTTGTTATTGTTTTAAAGGCGTAGCATACTGGTACATGGCTAGGAGATACAATTCAATTTTAACCCTCCTAGTCGTGTTTTCTGTAGCAAAATTGTTCCCAAGTGTATGTTGGTAGAGAACTCAAAAAGCATCACACCGTTTAATAAAACGTCAAAATTAAGTTTTGAGAAAAAGGTTCCTGCGTATGAATTTGGTGTGAGATGAAGCCAGAAGTAAACTAAACATTAACTGAAAAATCCCTCCCTGCTTATCTCGGGATCCCCGACACCCCAAGTTTGCTTTTCCCGTCACCTTTACCTCAACATTCCTATAGCGCTTACCTCGGTAACTTTCTCGGCTTATCCTGGCACCCTTCCTTTCTTTCCCCTTAAATGGGTGGAATTATTACTATAGTGACCATTGATCGGGACGTAAGCTGGACGAGAAGAGGACGAAAAGAGCGACGTTAGTCTTCGGGATATAACGTCCTCGCAACGCTAAGGACATATGAAGAAGGATGCCTAGGAAAACACCATCGGAAGTAAGGAGTGTGTAAGAAAAGATAGATCCAGGTATTTCCATTGGGACAAAAGATCACTATCCTCAAAGAAGGAGACACCGAAGAAACCGGTCGGTTATGCAGGGATCCCTACTTTAGTCCACTCTTTCGATATGCGATGAAATACAGGCTTCCCCGAACCTGCACAGGTGTGCAGGACGTGATTGAAACGGGCAGGATTAATGTATAAATCTGTCTTGTAGGATATAAAGAGGCCGGAAAGGGTGAATAAAGCACGATTCTTATTTTGCGTTTAGGACGTTAAAGGTATGGAAATTGTGTTTGTTTGTTTTGGGTTTAACGTCTCCGCAACAGCAAGGGTCATTTGAGGACGGGTGCCCTGGGAGACACCGGCGGGAAGAGGGAGAAGATAGAAAAGGAAGAAGACAGGAAAGATAAGAAACGTGAAAGATCCCAAGTGTTGTAATTCGGGCAGCATATCAATTTTGGTATCTTCAATGTTCTCTTAGTAGAACACACAGACGAAAACCACCGTTATTACAAGGCCTCTCACATTAGTCGCTGTTACGATCATGCAGTTGTACACAGCAGGCTTTAATCTTTACCCGAACCTGTGCGGGTGACGGAAATGGCAACTGTCGTGATCTTTCTAAAAGAAAGTGAAGGTATTGACAGACTGACGGAGAAGATCTGTAATGTAGAATGGGATATAAATGGAAAGGGTGATTAGTGGTATGTCCTGCAGAACATGGAGGGGAGGGAAATCACTACAGCAGTGATTGTGTTCATGATGCAAGTAGTGCTTAGATTAGAAAATAACAATGCATTTGATGTGACATTATAAATTGATGTCAACATGCATAAATGCGTCGTATTCCTATTGTATATTAAGCCAGCGTCACGGGATGACCGATGATAAATTGCTGTTTTTTTCATCAATCAGTGTTAGACCGTGCGAATTTATACAAATTTTAAACTTGTTTTCGAACCTTCCAAATTTATTTTCATGCAGTAAAGATATTGTAAACACTATATTTTGATAGAAATACAGTATTGTGCGTACTTATCTTGTAACGAGTAACAACTATGTACAGTTGATGTGTGTATGTATGTGTGAGCCCGGATGTCAAGGTCAGGTTACTGATTCATAAGTATATGTTATGTCCGTACTACAAATAGATAACAGGACATCAATTCTGGAAACATCCGGTTAAAGAGGATGCAGTGGTCCATAAAATGTCTGCTCAGTTGTGGATTAAGAAGGGCTCAAACAGGTCTCGTTTTTTCCTCTCTGTTGATGTGTTTGAGAATATCTGAAGCCTCTATAGTTAGAGGAAAAAACCATATCATTGCCACAGTGAACAGGTCGGCTTCTCGTTTTAAACTTGTAGATCTTATCCCATGTGACGTTTTATAAACATACGTGTCATGCAACTACCTGGATGTTGTGAGACTGGTTGACTGAACATTTGAATGAAATGCTCATTATGTCACAAAGAACAGGAAAAGAGCTCGATCAAGCTTGCTCATCTATATATACCACAGGAATGTTTAGTTTTTGTTTTGTTTTTGTATTGTTTAACGGACTATCGACAGTGTGAGTCATTTAGGGCCAAACAACGCTGTAAAATAGACATTCAAAAAAATTGAAACATTCAAACAAGAGTGAAATAGGTTAAAGGGTGTAAAATGTTTAGCAATAGCAAACAAGTTCATTGTTAAGTATATCATATGGTAAACATTAGTTGGGTGTAAAAAAACACCTGTATTGATTGTAAAGACTTAAGACTTTTCATAGACGGAACATCTGTCAGGTAATTGAAATCAGCGCTTTCAATCATAAAATGTTTGACTGGTTTATCACATGCATGACAATAGTTTAGGTTGGCCTTCATTACGTAAATGTAACTACATTCTACAATGTAGCACATTGCCTTCCTCACAGCCTTGGCAAACGTTCAACATTAAAGCCAAAAGTGAGGTGTTGCCAAGGAAGGCACTAGGAAATTAAAAAAATAGGAACATTTGCGCCATTCAATTGTTGTAGATGTGTGACAGTTTTTAAGCTAACAGAACATATGATCATGGTTGCCTTCTAGATTTGCACAAGAGGGTCGCTGGTTGGATTCCTAGTTTCTCTTCCCTGTTACAAATACTACCCCTTGTCCTTCCTCTGATAACAGGGCTGCTGTGTTGTTCGAGGACGGACGTATTTAGATAGGGGGGAAGTGGTGTGGTGAGGGATTTACTCCCTTCCTGTTACAAAAATTGTATACCGTATACTCTTGATGTTTCAGTTCAGTGATAATCTACCAATATCTGTTCGTATAAGCCGTATCAGTGCTGAGCACCACAAGAGGAAATACTATTGGATGCTAAACAAGTAAACACTGCAGTTTTATCATGGAGAGATGAAATATCGATCCCACGTACCCCTTTGTCGACAAATTTGTTATTAAGAATATTGAGGTGAATGCTCTCTGGGACCACTCCCTCTTAATCGTTTATAGCCAGTAGTGGAAATAAACTACAGAAAATGAATGTCATCAGTCTTGGGTTAGCATTGATCTTGACAATGTGATGACGCCACACTCGTAAACGGATGCACGTCGGGTCTGACACTCGGTTACATATCTTGAATGAAGTTTGTAAATAGAGACAGATGGGCAGCTTCCGAGTAATAACATATCATAATATGCCATATCTGTCTAACATTCATAAGTATATTGAAAGCTTAATTAATTATTTCCCCCCTGGGCGATTCAACTGATACCGGATGTTGTCGTGTTAAAAGTAATGACAAAGATGGGCTTGGTCTTGTTTTTAAATTGACAATATTTGGCTGACGTTGCATAAATCATTTCAGTTACACGTATTCTGAAAGCCTTAAAGGCACATGCGCACGTTTGTTTGTTTGCAATTTAACGTTATCTCAAACGACAGCGTCATATGAGGACGGGTGTCTAGGAAAACACTGCTCTACCTGTTGCACATGAACCTACCCAGGTTAAATTGCAAACAGCTACGAAAACGGCCCCTTTCGCGTATCCGGTTCAACCAGCATTCGGCTAACCTCGGCCGATTCCGGTACCCTTCATCTAATGATGTAGGTACGGAATCTGCCGAGATGTGACGAGTGTTCAACCAGTTGAACCTAGAAAGAAAACGACAGGCACAGATCTGAACCGAGGCTGACCTAAAGAATACTCGGCACGTGTAGATTGAGGGGCCCAGACGTGCCTGACCGAAATAAAACGCTGACTTTTGCTGGATTGCGTTATTTCTTTATAAAACAAGGTCAAACCACATGTAGATTTTAAGATACGCTGTATAATTTAGTGAACGCGTGAAAGAAGGACATATTTTTCTTGGTCTAATCTTATTTATTCTCCGAAACTGTGCATATTTTAGCTCTGCTTATAGTTCGGCCCAAGTGCGTTTGTTTATCGTGGAATATTTCTGCGCTACCTGAACCGTTACAACCGGGAAACGCGAATATAGCCTTATCGTTTAATTAACGTTGCCAATTCGTTTGAATGGCATTAGTAATAGACATTTTAAAATCAGAATAAGGCAGTTTCATATTTCGGTTGAAGGTTAAGCTTTAGCAGCCTTGGTCCAGTTGTTCAAAAGATGATTAGCTTAATCACTGTTTAACGATATTTTTCAACCTTGAATAATTTCGTCAATATACAAGGTAAAATCTCTCAATTTTGCATGTAAATTAACTCTCCTAAATTTTTGATATCTGGAAAGTTGTAATTAATTCAATGGGTGTATTTTAAAGATAAACAAAAATTGAAATTTGCGCTAATCGCTGATTAAGCTTATCACTTTTTGAACGATTCGGCCCTTATCTTCTTTCCTTCCGACATGATGGAGTATCAAAATTAAGATCAGATTAAAGAAAACTAACATTCTGCTAATACGAAAGGCATTGCTTTGTAGTAGTGACAACGAGTCAGAGCAAAATATTGTGTTTTCATTTATTCATTTCAATTGCTTCTAAAGTTAAACAGAAATCATCGTGTAATTTTCAGTTTTTTTCTCTTGCTTGTTTAAAGAATAATAAATTAGGCCATTAAATGACAACAGAGATTGCTCCGTAGATCATGATAAAAGAAACCCACGACATACTGCATATTTTAACGCCAACGGTTGGTTTTTACACTTCCACTTGTGACAATGACTTGCGTTTGTTGTGGTTGGCAAATATTTTGTTTTATTGGCTGTATTGGTTGTATAGGGCATTCGGGTTTAACATCCTATCAAGAGCGAAGGTCATTTAAGGACGTGCCTCCATGTGTGTTATGTATGCCGGATGCTTGGTATTAGTGAAATTGCCCTCTTGCAAAGATCCGATGCCGACTTTATAGTGCTATATCACTGAAATACCATGCCAAAGGCACCCGGCACAGCATTCCACCTGGTCACATTATACTAACAACCAGTTGTTGCCATTACCCTATGCTGAACATTAAGCAGGGAATTACAGCTACCGTTTTTAAGGATCTTTCATGTCCCGGCATTGGAACAGAAACCATTGCCTTCCTCACCTGAGCGAACGTTCAATATTAAAGCCAAAAGCGAGGTATTGCCAAGCAAGGTATTAGGAAACAACAGGTTTTAGAATTAAAGAGAAATACTAAGATCCCAAATATTGCAATGGGTGCGGCAGATATATATAGGGCACAATCGCAAATCCACAATTTTGCAGGAGTTTAACCACATAAGTCGCCTCTTATGATCTCCTTTCTCAATCCCCGACCTTCATGCAGTGGTGGGTTAAAACAGTGTTCTATGAATGTGTTAATATTATCTAGTTGTATATTTTGAGATTTTCAATTCATGTTTTTAATTCTTTTTATCCCTATTCGGTATTTTTCTACTTTTGTTTTCGACTCCTTGTATTGAAAAAGAAAACTTACTTGTCAATTAGATTTCTACTATTCTACATTTACATGATTAGTGTTTTGACCAAATCATATTTTCTCTGGAAATGTATGTTACTCTGAGAAAGTTTAACTAATAGAACACCTCAATCAACATATTATACCAAATTTCAGTTTTCCAGACTTACTAATCAGGATGCTATTCCATGACGTCACAAATCACAGTTTACGTGAACGTAGATACATAATTGATTAAGTTGATGTTTTACATGAAAGTAAGACCATGTATGTTGGTAACATTTGTCGGCTTACAGACTTACGTCAATATGGGGTGTATGTGCGTGTGTTCTTATACACAGATACTCACTACATATAGACGGCGCAGTCGTTAGAACACATGTGTTTGTTGTCGTAATTAGCCTCTGGATTGTAACATTCAGAAATAGTCTGGTCTCAACATTCCGGATACTTTTAGGTACGTGACGTCAATTGCGATAAGTGTTAATTAAGGATGAATATATGCAAACCGATATTTCTAGAGAAATAACGGACACTAGATATGTGTTTTATACCAAGAATTCATCACAATAACGCCTTAAAGTTGTTGTCAGATTTAGCGTTAATGAATGAAATGTGTTTTGACGATTGATGCCAAACTTTTAGCCGGTACACTGATTCTACGTTGTAAATCTTTCACTCCTGAAATGTTATCCAAACAGACTTTTTCTAAGGATCGTGTATATATATAACTCCATGATAATACAACAATGTTTATAATTCGTGAAAAGGCTATCTTTGGAATGACGTCATAGACATCATTTCTATTTTCCTTACACATAAGTCAATATAAACAAAAGAGGTTGAACTTCTCAAAACTAAAACGTGACACAAGTTTATTATAATGAGCGATGCTGTATATACCGTTTGTCTTACCTTCAAGTTCAAAATTTACAAGTCTGAAAAAACATTACGATACCAAACCTATAGCATTTTCTCGAAAACTGCATCTCATTCTTTTTCATTCCCATGCCTCGGATTATTTTTTACTTACTTTCTTTTACAGAAATTACATTATTTATTGCTTAAAATAACTACCGATCGATATCTGGGGTCTTTTGAACTCGTTAGAGGTTCGGGGACAGACGGCCTGCTGCTTTCCACTGCATGATATAGGGCAATGCGAAACCGGTTTAACCCCAGTTCCAGATAAGTTTCCAGTTACTAAACAAGTAAACGCCTTATGACATCGTTCAAGTTCGGGGACAGAAGGCCTGCTGCTTTCCACTGCATGGTGGTAAGAGACCATTAGTGAGGAAATGTAGAATGAGATTTTTTCGGGGTCTTCTAAAAGGACGTTGAGAGACCAAAAGCTGACCCCATTTCAACACCTTGGATCTTTTTCATTTCCTATCTGCACTCTTTTCGCCGGTGTCTCCTCAGGCACCCAGTGGCTGAGTGGTTTTAAGGCGTCTGACCGTCTTCGATCACTAGCCCACCACCAATGGGTCGCGGCCCACGTGGGACAGTTGATAGGTAGGCCTACTGTCTGCAGGTCGGTGTTTCCCCCCGTGTTTATGAAATTTATGAAAACTGGATTGAAAGCGGAATAATCACTGTCGAGGATATTCTTAGGCCAAATATGCGAATTTAAACCATTTTTTTTAGCCGAATTGATCTCTAAATTAAATTGGATATCCGAATTTAGCAGGTTGAATATAGCCATTCCTGAGAGATGGGTTAAAACAATTAATATTTTATCAAACTATCACATAAATCGGTTGTAAGTAGGGCAGAAAAACAGTATGTTTATCCTGAAACACACACACAAAAAAAGATAACACTAGAACAGGCAACAGGCAAAGTACTATTCACGCTATTGCTACCTTCACAGAACTATATAATTTATTTGGAGACGAGAATGATAAAATAAATACTGTATTTCAATTTATCTCTAATATCAAAGAAAATAAATTGGACAAATATAGATGGAAACTTATTCATATGAGTTTACAATGCAAAACTTTGCTATTTTAATGGAAACTAGTAACTTCTGCTAAGTGTAACTACTGTATTATTGATGATAAATCTTGAGTATTGCGTACAATTACATCTGGTTCTTTTGGACAAAAGTTTCAAATCTAAATGATAGACTTTCCTTTTCACTAACAATAATGCCGTAACATTGAAGTCGTTAATCTTAGGACATAAGCCATACTTATGCAAAAGAGTACATTTTCATTAACTTTATACATGTACTGACATTAATTGGTTACAGATTAAACAAGTGCTATTACTTAAGCGATAAAAACACAAGTAAAGATGTTTGAAGATTTTTAAAAATGAAAATATCCTTGTATTGATATACTTACGGTTGTAAGTGACAACAAAATATGGGGGAACTTAAGGACTTCCCACCCTTCGTAATACACATGTTTCATTTCCGTATTGCGTATCGGGCATTTCATAACCGTAGTGTAAATTATTAGTAACACCGGGTAAACAATAAGTACACGTGCGTGATGATGAAATGTCAACAACCGATATCGAGACTTAACTTGGAAATGTGTAATCACACGTACTTCAGAAATAAAGCTTATGATACAAAGACATTAATGAACTCACGGGAAAACACTGACATCCGATCAGACGACTTCAAGAAGGTCGTATATGAGGCGCATGGAATGCAGACTGATGTGTTTTGTTTTGTTTCCCCAGTTTATCGGAATGCTGAGATTTTCATAAAATCATCTCTACATAGTGACATAACCATTATATGAAACTTTCATTGAATTCTGCTGGCTAATTGCGAAAGAGTGGAGCCTCCTTAAGTCAAATATTTGAGAGAATGTCATGAATGGAATCTACGTAACCAAAAAGAAAACGACTTTGAAATCCTTTTTCTCTCTCTCCGTTATTTTGATTTTTGGCATGCACTTTCTCATATGCACGTGGACAAGAGCTTGCATTGCATCAGACCTTAAACATCATACACATAGCTCTCCTTCCCAGATGTTGGTTTATACTTGCAATGGATTTTTTTACTGCGTTTGATATATTCTTCGTTTCTTCAATGTTCTGTGTTTCATCTTTGGTATGTAGATAATGTGGACAGAATTATTTTCGGGATATTTTCATTGAACATGTGTATTGGTTATTATGAGATTTATTAGATTCAATAAAAAATATAATCAAAGTTGTAAAAATAACAAGATGCCCATGGGCCTTAACGGTCACCTGAGTCCTACAGTATTTATTTTTGTTGTTGAAATATGTACCAATTTGAGTAAAAAATTGTTAAGTATAACGTAAATAAGTTTGTCAGGACCATGAGCTGATCATTCCTAGAACGATTTTCAGTTAGATCGGCCTATTAGAACTTGTTTTTAAGTTTGAAATAGGTATTTTCAAAATGGCGGCCGTAGTGGCCATATTGGATTTCTGATTGACCCGAAAAAATAACAAAACATTGTCAGGACAATAAGTGGATCATTCCTTCCAAGTTTCAGTTCAATCGGCCTAGCAGAATTTAACTTTAAATTTGAAATAGCTTTTCAAAATGGCGGCCGTGTCAGCCATATTGAATTTCCGATAGACCCGAAAAGTAACAACACTTTGTCAGGACCATGAGTCGATCATTCCTACAAAGTTTCAGTTTAATCAGCTCATTAGAACTTAGCTAAAGCTCAGGTGACCTAAAAAGCCAAACTAAACACTAGGCATCCTTCTTTAAATGACCGCCTGTTGGGAGGACGTTCAAACTCTTGATATTTGGAATATTCATAGACTCGTCTAGAAAATCAATAGATAACACGCGGAGACACCTATCGGATACAACTGATTTATTACGTACATGATTGGTTTGGTTTTATCGCGTTTGACATCCTTTTAACACATGGGGCCTGTCCGTTTATGCGGAACAACCGCTACGTCTGTTTTTAAATGTAACATTTTCGGGTATAAACCAAGGCGGACAGTCTACAAATGTTTATGCAGGCCTTGCAAAGGCTTTGAAATTGTCAGGGCTTGTCTGAAATCAGCATCAGATTACTAGGTCCGAACGTATTTCACAAAGGAGCAACTCTTGTTCAACCGGTTCAACCGTTTGGATCGTGATAAACGAAAACGGCCAAGCAGTCATAGGAGCAGTAGTATATGAACGAAGGGAGGTAACAATTGACACAGAAAAAGTAATGTGTAAAGTAGCCGAGCTTTCGCACAATGTTTCAAATGCTAAGTCCGTGATTACCCATTGGTAGAATTTAAAATAATTTCATGGTTTACACATGAATTGGATTTTCTATCATTACCATAACATGTTATAATACTGGTGCTAATGATATGTTCAAAAAACAATGAATTGTTCATTTCTGGCTGAAGAACACTCCCCAATACCAAAAATCTACTGGAACAATGTTAACCAAAATAGCACTACTAGATGCATGGACGGAACCCGTTTGTATATCACCTGGCAACTGTGTTTGGCAGGGGTTAATCACCTGAATGTAATAAACAACAAATCATATAGTCACAGCGGTTCGTTACAAATGTCTGAAATACACATAAGCTATACTGATATGGGTCATGTGTATATTTATGTGTGCTGTGACCCATATCAGTATAGTATATATGTCTTTCAGACATTTGCAACGAACCCCTGTGATCTAGTCATGATCCATTCATCTTTGAAATTTATTAAAATATTGAAAAAAATTCATAAACAGAAGCATTACATTGACTGAACTTTTATCTCAACCTTTATGTAGGTACATACCTGACACTTGTAAACACCATATCCCTCGTTAACACATGCAGCCATAGGTAAAGTTTCAGTCATTCTAAAAATTATGAAATCATTACTAAGACAAGCATTACTAAAATAAAATAATTTGACCTTTGATGTCTTCCTGTGACATTGACCTTCATGTATGTGGTAAGTGTCAGTCAGATGTAATGGTCTAGACAAGCAATATAATGATTTGACATTTCATCCCTTTCTGTGACCTTGACCTTCAGGGGACGTGTCTGTATGTGGTAAGTGACAGTCAGATGTAATGGCCTAGACAAGCAAAACAATGATTTGACATTTGACCCCTTTCTGTGACCTTGACCTTCAGGGGACCCGTTTGTATGTGGTAAGTGTCATTCAGATGTAGGTCTAGACAAGCAATACAATGATTTGACATTTGACCCCTTCCTGTGACCTTGACCTTCAGGGGACGTGTCTGTATATGGAATACTCCTGACCAAATATGATTGATATCCAGTGCATAGTTCTAAAGAAGAAGTCGTTTATAGCAATATAGCCAAATTGCCACCTTTTTACCCCGCCCCTCAGCCCCACCATTTGTAAAATGTTGAATCCCCAATAACTAGGGATACTTTCAATTATATATGGTTGATATCCATCTCTTAGTCCTAGAGAAGAAGTCGCTTAAAGCTATATAGCCAAATTGACCCCCTTTTGTCCTGCCCCTCAGCCCCCTGGTGGGTCAGCCCCACCATGTGTACAATTTTAAATCCCCACTACCTAAGGATGCTTCAAGTCAAATATGGTTGATATCCATCTCGTAGTTACAAAGAAGAAGTCGCTTAAAGCTATATAGCTAAATAACCCTTTTTGGCCCCGCCCCCGGCCTCAGCTCCAAAGGAGAGTCATATACCCGTCATTAAATCATCATTGAATCTCCTTCATCCAGGAATTCTCTTATCTGTGTCCTTGACCTCATTGATATGCCATGTCAATTTATGTCGAAATCCCTTCTCCCTTAAAAACTGAGCACTGTTTTCCTTTTTTGTCCCAACCATCTAACCTTAAGGAAAGGGGAGGGCGGGGGCAGTGTGTGTCGAAATTCATTTACTTTACTAATTGAAGGAGGCTTTTAAAGATTATCCTCTACTGTATTTCCGTTTTAAGCAAGGTCTTGCATCTCTGCTCCCATGGGGGTTCTGGGTCACTTCTTCCATGCATGTATATGTTCCTTGGCCCAGAGCTGAACAAATTTTGATTAAAAAAAAAAGATTTAAAACAAAACTCTTCAAAATTTCTGAACTAGCTTCATTTTAAAGAAAACTTGATGGACAGATGGCAGATGGAAAGACAACAGACACTGCATCATGGCATAAGCCCACTAGTCACTTATTACTATGGGCCAGGCAAGCTAAAGTTTAAAGAAACCCTGTAGGAACTCTTTTCTAAAGTTTATACATACACAAATGTACAAACATTCAAAGTGCATTTTTAGGAACAGGATTGAACCTCTTAATTTCTCGTTGAAGTCGGTCGACTTCGTGCTGTAAAGAGAGAACACAGGCCCTTTGCTGTTTTATTTTTAAAATCAACATCTCTTTGGTCATATCTTTGTGTTTGTAGGAACTATGCATTAGATCAGTAGAAAGTTTTGATTTGTCATCAAGTCGATGTTTACGTGACCACAAACGTCTCCGATAAATACCACAAGTGCTGCATCGTCGTCCTGGCACTAGCAACGAACACTTGACGGACCTGACGGTCGAATGGTAGTCTAAATCTCCGAGTTGTGCACAGAAGTCGCCCTCTCTGTAACCATGTATGGAGGAATCTTTACTGTCACTTAGCTCACAGCCAATGGCAGCAAGGTCGTAAAAGCCCTCATCGGGATTCCCCATACAGACGGCGAAGCTCTGTAGCTGTGTCAATAGCTGGGAAATACTGCTATAGGAATCATACTTTGGTGGAAGGCCAGTCCAGAGGTGGTGATCTCTCGACACCTCCTTACGATGGACGTAAATCTTGGCCTGAAACGTCCGATCAATGTTTATCACAAGTTTCACACTGGTTTTCCGCTTAATTTTGTAAAGTTCAATGATTTTGATTTCATCTTCCTGGAAGGAAAAAACGTACGGAGGTTGAAGCTTATGCCTGACTTCCTCTGCTAACTCTTCTAATGTCTCTTTTATTGAAACCACATCAGAGTTAAAAATCGGAACCTTTATTTCGAAGGTGCGGTTAATATCCCTTTCAGAAGAACCATCATCGGTGGAGATGCGGGCTGTTAGTATTTCAGCATGGCCATATCCATTTTCCGGAGATGTGTGGGTTTTCTGTATTTTAGTTGAGTCGTGTTGACCATTTTCCAAGGTGGTGCAGGTTATCTGTGATATTTTTTTGCTGCGACCGTTTTCCAGGGTGTCGTGAGTTACCGGTGATTCAGCATAGCTATGATCTTTTTCTGGCTTGGTGTGGTGCTTTAGCGATTCAGCATTGCTGGGACTGTTTTTCAGTATGGAGTGTGCCATCTGTGTTCCAGCGTAGCTATGATCATTTTTACGGGAGGTGCGGCATATCTGAGATTTAGTGTAGTCGTGATTATTTTCTGGAGCGGTGTTTTTAATTTGACTTCCAGCATGGCTGTGATTGTCATCTGAAGAAACATGTGTTATCTCACTGCCAGAGTAGCCTTTAACGCCATCGGGTGAGGTGGGAGTTGTCTCCCTTGTAGCATAATTATGATCACTGACAGTGGAGAGAGTTGTCTCCCTGTTTATGTAGAGATGGTCGAGACATGAAGATTGGAACTCGCTTGATTCCTTCAAACAACCATCTGTTGAAGTACAAGGTTCAGCTTTGGATGCAAATTTGAAGTCGTCTAAATCTGAACAGCCTTCTGAATTTAATTTTCTTTTCTTCCTGTAATTTTTCCAAAGAATATCAACCAAATTTCTCTTCTTTCTTGGCATTCTGAAATAAACAAAAAACACATTCACTAGTAAGAACTGACTGGATTCCTAAACTCAATAAAGTAACTTGATCATTCAATTAAAAAAAACCCACAAAATATAAAAATGAAATGCATCAATTTTGAAAGTAAGCCACAATAAGATAGAGCGAATAATTAGAAGTTATCATATGACCATTTCTATATCTTACCCATATCAGCCCAAGACCACCATTATATCAGCCCAAGTAGAGGATTAAGATTGGAGGGGGGAAGGGGGGCCTAAAGGGTGTATATATGGGTTAGGATATGGAAATAGTCATGCAATTACATTTCTATCATAAATCACACATTGAAAATGTATTTAATTAAGACATGATTTTTTCTTAAATATGTTGAACAGGCAGTATGTACAGGCCTTTTTTATGGCAGATTATGGGCCAGATCCCCTATCCAATATCGGCATTATTTTCCCCTATTTCAGAAAAAAATAATCCCTACTTGTGACTGACATACAAATGTACTACCATGTACTATCTTGGTTCTATTTCGTTTTTTATTTTCCTGAGTTAATTTATTTCATTTTCCCTGTGTTCGTGGTGTCACTGTCGATATTTTACAACACTGTTTATGGCTTGCCCTATCTTTACAGTATACAATATCATAACAGTCGCACAAATAACTTATTGTAATTATTACCATATCAGGTGGTTGATGATACAAAAATTAAGATGTCATTCATGCCCCCCTTTTGTACTGTACGAACCAACTACAGTTGAGAGCGAAAAAGTTGAATAGGTATGGAGTCACCTGCCCGACCATGTGGGTTTTCTCCAGGTACCCCGGTTTCCTCCCACAGTAAGACCCCACCTCGCAATAACATCCGGGCCAGCATGAGTGATTAGTNCCCCCCCAACCCGCCGCCGCCGCCGCCGACAGGTCATGCGCTATTGGCCAACAGCAGACCTAGAGCATATTTTCCTCTATTTCAAGAAAAGAAACTAACTTTCTATTCCTGTATTTATCCCTGGGCATGTACCAGGCAGCTAGTGGCACATGCAGTTAAGTATGGGTTCGTCCAGGATATGATCAATGACATTTATATAACTATACAATTTTAAACTTGTATTCTGTGATGTTCTAACGTATTTTAACTCACTTACCCCTGAAGACACATTTGAACTCGTCCAATTCAAAGGTTGGAATAGTTCATTCTCAAGTTTCAGGGGTGAATGAATTAACCAACAATTTTATCCCCATGTCACTGTAATAAAACCAGTACTAGGATGAGGGACGGGAGAAACATACTGCAGTGTATGGAGGATATATTTAATCACGGCTCTTCATATTCTGATCATCACCTATGCCAAAATGTTCGATTTAGCGTCAAGATACTTCAGGGTATCCATCTTCTAACGGGTGGTCAGGTGGCGCCGTTGATAGCACACTTGCTTTTCACGAAGGCGCCCAGAGTTTGATTCCCTGATCTGACGTGAAAAGGTATGGAGTCACCTGCCCGACCACGTGGGTTTTCTTGGAGAACTCCGGTTTCCTCCAACAGTAAGACCCCCCCGCGCACTAACATCCGGGACAACAAGAGTGAATTTTATAAGTTGTAAAAACTTCTTTCATAATTGTTGTAAAATAAATTAAGTTAATATATGTCCTTTCCATCTTCTAGTGAACATATTTCCAGATTCAGTACCAGCACATTTTTTTCCAACTATTTAAGCACTGATTCACCAGGGTATTCAAAAGCCTTTTCAAATTTAATTATTAAAAGTATAGTGCTCAGGATTTTTTGTTTTGTATACCAATGACATCTTAACCTAGTAATTTCCCCTATATACATTCTTGCAATGAAACCTGTTAGATCCCATTATTAATTGATTTGTCTACGTTTTTCAATCTTCCTGCATTTGGATGGTGCAATTTTTTACATATTATTACAGAAGTACTGAAGTAAGATTTTAAGTATGTAAATAGACCTACAATTCTTCAAAAAATAGCCTGTGTTTGTCTCCCTTGGGGAGTTAGTCATGCATTAATTCCATTTTCTGGTTACTGATCGTCAGTCGTGAATCCATTAAATGTAATTAAATGATCTTACAACAAAGTCATGATTTCTTTTCTTTTCAAAAAGTATGAAAATTCAGCCGTAAAAGTGTCTGGGCATAGGAATTTTCCTTATTCTTTACATGTATCTTTAAAAAGTGTGTGAAGCTTTATCAATGAAAAGTTACCTTCTAAAACTAAAGATTTGGTCTGGTTTAGCTTAGGAATGTGAAGAGTGTCAATGAAAGAATCGGAATCAATATCTGATTTGTATTATCGTTTGAAAATAATTATTCCTAAAATCTTAAAATTTCTTCAAAAAATATGAAATAATTTTAAACTAATTTGTTGAGTTCACTTTTTTCTCAACTTGCGGTAAAAGAAATAACAAAAAAAAATGGATTTTTTGATGAAAAAAAGCCGCACTTGGACTTTTAAAAGACCCAAGTGCAAGTTACTTCAAAGCCTGGTTAGCTTAATAGGAACTTAATGCAAACATTCATATATCATAATAAGTGAAATTCAAAACTGAATCCGTATGTATAAGGATTTACAATAATTTTTCAATGATGAGACAGACAAAAATATTTTATATAAGTTTTTGACAGTTCTGAAAAAACACGTTTGAAATTTGTGTTTGCGACTCGTCAAGCTGATCACACTTTGAGCAACCGAGCCCAGGTTATAATCTGAATTTTTAATTTATCATGTGCATCTGGAGGAATAATCAATTAAATATAATCAGGGACAGTATATACTTTTTTTGTCTTCATCTTTCGATTCCTTCATTACATATTTGGCAGGCTCGGTGTTTTCAGGTTACTTTTTGTATATATAGACTTAGCAGTTAGGTTACCCTGTATGAGTCGCCGTATTCCCACGCGTTTTTCATAACCTATCATGATCGGTATGTGCCATGGAAACACGGATGAGAGACGTTTGATGAGCTTGAATGAACTTACGTGGTCATCCTTAGCTTGTTGGACTACAACACTGTTCTCATCCGAAGCGTCGATTCGGATGAGAAGCGTAATCAAATATGGCGGCGAGGTTTTCCATTAGGGATCCTCTGGAGTTATTCAGCAATTTAGAAGAAAGACTCAGTGAGGTGCGAGTAGATCCGTCTCACGTGACAAATGCTCCTGGCCCTCCGATATTTTTTTCAACCGATTTTGATGTAATTCATTGCACAAATAAAAGAAAAGATTTAGTTTCTCAGCATAATTAAGAATCGTTTGACATATAAAACATATGCTAGTAATTACATATCTTTCTATAAAAGTTACTAATTGTGCAATAAAAGTTACTAAATGCCAGAATACTAGAGAAGTATAATCTATATGAATACATTGTACTATTTCTAGATGATGGTGTTTTTCTTTATTTTTTCAAATAAAATGTATCGGAAGTCATTGATTTATAAATCCGTAACAAATTATGAAACTAATACATGCATGCAAAGAATGTCTAATGACACAGACTTTCCACGATTTGTATTGCTACATGACTGTCTAAAACCTCATTATTTATGGAAACTAGCTTTGCGTCACCCAAATTTTCTTGACAATGTCGGATATATAATGAAATTGATCGTATCTATACAGTCAAACCTGCTTGAGCGGTCACCTGAAATAAGCAGCCACCTCCCTTATGTGGTCAGTCTGTGGTCCGCCCGATAGAAAAACCTATATAATGAACCTGAAATAAGCAGCCACCTGTCTAATGCGGCTAGCGGTCACAAAAATCTGGCCCGAGACGTTATCTCCACCTGTATTCAGCGGTCATTTTGTCCAGACAAATGTACGTGTAAGTAACATGGACACATCCGACAGTGTGATTCTTGGCATGAACTTTACATACTTATACAATTCTCTACCAATTTAGATTGAAGACAGGACGAAGACATCACTTTTTACATAAAAAAATACATCGGCGGACGATTCTGATATGGCAGGGACGTAAGACGTATATAAGATAGCCATATATCACAGCGGCTACACAAAATGAAAACTCCATATAATTTTTATATTACTTGATTTAAAACAAAATAATATGACGTAAGGGCCAGTTTAATGATGGAACTTTTTAGAGTCATATATCAAACTGTCACTGTCACAATTAAATGGAATAATATGATAGTTTAAAATATTTGTTTCCATGAAATGTTGCTTTAGATGTCGGCTTAAATCGTGATACGAAATTGAAAATGGCCCTTCGCCACTTCATGATTTTTCGCCATTTCACTTAAAGTCAGTAACATGTCTATTTGTGTCGAAAACGCAAATATTTTTCTCTCTAATGGGTAATGAATTAAATGAAAAAATGAACCGTTCTGAGACATTATTTGCCTACTCCGTTCAACAACAATCAAAATGAAAAAATAAACATCTTTATGAAAAATTAAACAGATTCGTCACTCAGGTGTGGCTTGAAGTAATTACCCAAACCCAAGCACAAACAAATATTGCTTCATATTCTATATATATTATTTTTTTCAGAAAAGAAACAGGTTCCAAGATTTCCACTCATCGCTAGCTTCAAATACGTGAAATTCAAACTCGAATAGAAAAGAATTCTACCGGGCTCGCTCTAGTTGGTGGTATTCAATTCAACTAAGCTTCACAACATTGGTTTTGCGTTTGTTTTAAAACACAATTTTCATAAACATGAACTTGACTAGTTTGGATTTATGCTAAAATTGGAAGCTTTATTATGAAAATAGTGTGCCACAAGTAAACTCATCACGAGTTCTTGGATCCGCCCTGAAGATACATTTTTGTAGAAAAAAGCTGCTAAATGTTAATTTTGCTATTTGAAACTATTCAATAAATTGCATATCAGCATCACCATTACTACAAAAATAATAAAACTTCAAAATTCAGAAATTTCATCAAAAAACTAATATCGTATATGATACACATACATTTTTACCTTATTGAATAAACATCGTAAGTTTTCGGTCCAGGTTACTAGCCTTAGGTAAAAACGCATGTAAAATACAGTTTAACGCTGTTGGAATTTGATTTAATACTTTCAACAACCTTTTTTTCTATTTGTTGGATGACAAAATTTTCCCGTAGACTGTAGACATATACCCATGGGAACACACTGTGCCCCATTTCTAGCCGGTTTGGTTTTATTTCCATATGAGGCTGAATTTAATAAAGAGCTCATCAGGAGTGCATATAACAAAAAGCTTACCAAGCCATTCAATTTCACCAACAGATATTTTAACTTAAGTAACAAGAAATGTATTGACCACGACTATACCCTTCTGCGCTTGAAATCAAGGGCACTAATGACTCTTCTACATCAGTCACTTTCCTCGATTTATATTAACAACATGACGAACAGGGACATTTACTTCTAAACTGTATAAGTATGGTAATTGATTTTTATACCGCGATAAAACTTTTCCCAGCCTCGATACTCCAGGGGTAACGCTCACTTACGATCTCTGCACCCCTGGAATCACCGTCGGATACCCACGGTTGATTTCGCGTTCGGTACTCACTCATCACGATTCATGATGAGTGAGTACCGAAGCTAAATCAACCATGGGTATCCTTTGATGCCCTGGAATATGTCATAGCAAAATTGAAGGCTCAGTACCACCTTGTGGGTGAGACAAGAAGACTCGTTTGATCCTTTGATGTACATTTAAACAAATTTCGCGGTAAAATTTACTGGCTCTGAAGTCGGGTGTCGTTCCTCTGTAATCTTCAAAGGACAGGTATCAGTCTAGCAATTGGCCAGGTTTTTTTTACTTGAGACCACTCAAACAGCTTTCTTTGTGCCTTCAATTTTTGTATGACATATTCCAGGGTACTTCAGAGAGCGTAAGTGAACGTAACCTCTCGAATATCGAGGATGAACTTTCCCTTGCTTGACAGTAACATCATTGCTTTTGAAACCCTGTATAAGTTTAAACCTTGCAGTTAATTTCAGTTTTTAAGAGCTTGCCCGGAGTATCATGATTAGAATGCTGACAGACAAACATACGACACAGGGTTTCCGGAGATGAAGAATTGACCATTTGGACCAAAACCTAATGTCTCAAACAGTCTATCCTTTTTATTTTGTTCCTAATCTTGAAGATTATTTAATGAAAAATGTATTTTTTTAGCCGTATACTCATGTACACAAGTGTTGGATCATGTATCATTAACCTTTCGTCTTTCGGGGGCAATTGGGCTCTCATTTTGATTATGTGTATTTGTAATTCCTGGATGGTAACACTGCCTTTGCAATGTAAACATTCTGATGTCTTATCTATTTCTATTTTCAAACATTCAAATTCCAAACAACTAAAATTCTGTAGAAGTACATCGCAACATGTGATTTTAATGTACATGCATTCTGTTATCTGTATGGATTAAAACTGTTAGTGACAGGTAATTTAAGCTAAAATATAAAACAACAACAAAATTCCACTGTCTACCCTGAACTGCCTTTCTTGATTCCAGGTTTTCTTAATTTCCACTAAGGGAGATAATGCCAGTCATAAATATTAAAGACGAGTTTCACGAGCTGTCTCCCTTCTACAACCCATTATATACCCAATACTTCTTTTAAAGATATTACACGTCAGTCTCGTGGGTAAGTTTATCATGCTGGTACACTTCACCTTAGATTGAGCTAGTGGGAGTTATTAAGGATCCCTGTCCCACGGCACTGTTTTTTCCTATACACAGTAACCTCCCTTGACTTCCATTTTGATATAACTACAGAAAAAGTTAGGCCAGGGCGTACACATCAGTTGACCTGGAAGCTCAGAGCAATAGAAAAAATCTGAGGTCCAGGGTTCGAATCCCAGTCCAGCCCCAGTGACTTTTTACTCTTAACACAGTTTAAAAATGATTATATTCTGTTTATTTCATCTTTGTTATTTTTCATTAAGGCCTGCAAAGTATATTTTTTTCTCCCAGAAATGATTTATCAAAGATAAAGTTATGCCGGAAAAAACAGTTGCCAAGGTGTAGTTACAGTTTTCGGCAGTGGTACGGGAATCTGTAAGTATTAGTTGAAAATGTCTCATCCAATCAGGAGACAGAAATCTGTCAAACTCGGAAGCCTGATCAACTCTAAAAATGAAAACACCAGTAAAGTCTAATGATCAGGACTATAAAGGAATATAAATTTTAAATAGCACTGGCCTGGTGAAAATTGAGAAGAATTTCAAAAGGTGTCAGCCCTGATTTAGCCATGTCCCTCCTCTAATACTTACAAGGGTGCACACTCTTCATTTACACAAATAAATGCTGGGGACAAATTATAAACATATGATGACTGGGTCAAGAGATAAAAAAGTAAAAGAGATATATTTTTCATATACATTTAATGTACATATTCTGGTAGATTTTTACAATTTGACATATACATGTATACATCTGTACAAAATTCAATATTACAAGAGTCGATGAAAGGCGAGCCTGGAGGACAGAGATTTATGGAATGGAATTTCCTCAACCTCTATAGTACATGTAAAAAATGTACACATGCATTACCTACTGGTAATATCCTTCCGATACATACATATACATACAATACTTTAATATCCTTATTATTCTGAGTACACATATACACCTGATATATTAATCTTTTTCACCCTACGGAGTACGTATATACACCTGATATATTTGATCTTTTTCACCCTACAGAGTACATATATAAATACACATATAATAGTAAATTTCTGGCAATGTCTTTTTTTCTGAAACAACAACACATGTCCATTGAAAGCAGGTGAAAATGTTACTTTTCTAGAGCATTGCCTTTCCGAAAAAAATGAAATACTTACGTTGTAACAAGTGATGTCATTCAAATGTTTTTGTTTCTGTGCTGTTATGACAATGTTTCTCTCCCTTTACTCCCTCCAATGTTCACCCCCCCCCCCCCCCCCC
>NW_018404871.1:527873-646436 GCF_002113885.1 Mizuhopecten yessoensis | reverse complement strand
AGAGACATATAATCTATTACTCCTGTGTGATGTAGACAGAGACATATAATCTATTACTCCTGTGTGATATAGACAGAGACATATAATCTATTACTCCTGTGTGATGTAGACAGAAATAGAATCTATGACTCCTGTGTGATGTAGAAAGAGACATATAATCTATTACTCCTGTGTGATGTAGACAGAGACATAGAATCTATGACTCCTGTGTGATGTAGACAGAGAAATAGAATCTATCACTCCTGTGTGATGTAGACAGAGAAATAGAATCTATGACTCCTGTGTGATGTAGACATAGATATAGAATCTATGACTCCTGTGTGATGAAGACAGAGAAATAGAATCTATGACTCCTGTGTGATGTAGACAGAGAAAAAGAATCTATGACTTTCGTGTGATGTAGACAGACAAATATAATCTATCACTCATGTGTGATGTAGACATAGTAATAGAATTTATCACTCCTGTGTGATGTAGACAGAGAGAAATAGAATCTATGACTCCTGTGTTACAGTATGTAGACAGAGAGAAATAGAATCTATCACTCCTGCATGATGCAGACAGTCAAACCTGATGGTTACACTTTTGACGTTTAGCACAAGGCTTTGCAAAGTGCTAAATTTTCAAAAGTGAATTCCCCAAGGTTGAAATTTCCAATTTTAAATCACACAGGAACTACTTCCTTACTACACTTTTCTACCATAAAAATTAGATGTAATGGTGAACGCATCATGGAAGGCGAATGAAATATGCAATTAAAATTGATGGTGCTTCCCTGGTAATGCTGAAGACACGATTGTAATATTTAAGATTTAAAGCATGTGTGTGCTGTCTTTCCCTAGGTAGGTAAAAATATTTTTTTCTGTGTTTATTTTCGCCTAGAAAAACTGGGAACACATCTGCAAAGTGTTGGAGAAAGGTTTTCTTCTGTGTAAAGTTTGGTAATTACACTGTATATACCAGACTTGACAGTAAACAGAGTTTATTTATATGAATATAAAAGATGTAATTTCAATAAAGGTTTTTAACAGGTTTTCACTTAAATAACCATTTCACCACTATAGACCATAAAGGACTCATCCAGATCAATGCATGGTAGACTCTACTACAGTTATATAGGGGTGAAAGGGTTCAATGTCGTTCTCATCTCTACACATAGTGTTCAGTATATTAGTGGGCGTGGAGGAGTATAAACAGAAAACCTAAAAGTTTACTGTAAAAAATATAATCTATAAATATTCAAAGACTACATATAACTTATTGCTTTTTTTTTTATGCAATATTCATTCTACAACGTAACCAGGTAAGTTTGTTAACACTGGTATCCTGTACATAGACTTGTGGAATACCTGTGACCGATATCTATATATCAAAATATCACTCAAGTGAAAATGTTCATCTGGTTAGATAACCCTTTGAAAAGTTACATATTAAAACAGAAGAATACTACAAAACACGTTTTTACTAAAAGCATACTTGCCAACCCTCCCTATTCCGTCTTAGGTGTTGCAGAGTTATCTGCTCTTGTGAGCAGGTATTGATTGTTACGTCATTTGTTTGTGAGAATAACATTAACCAATTTTGAGAAAACGACGTAATTTTCTCGCAAAAACCAATGACGTAACAATCAATACCTGCTCACAAGAGAAGATAACTCTGCAATACGCAAAGACGGAATTTAGCAGGGAGACTTTTCAATTTTGGACCCTTAAATTTAGTATTTTCAACCACTATTCCTATACTCTTAGGTCTAATGATTTCATCGGAAAGAACAACTCAAAACTTGTCATTTTAAATGGCTACTTTGATACTAGGGGGTATATACACACATTGTGTTTTAATTATGAGCATGCAGATCTCCGCCATAAAAATTTCAATAGGTGGAATGTATGTAAAAGTTTTTTGTCCAACAAAGTGTCTTTTTTTTTTACAGTAACAGTGATATTAAAGTGATTTTTCTTCATAAGTAAAACAATAAAATAAATTTTTTAAAGGAAAAAAAATTTAATTAAGAACAAAGAATAAAAAAATCTGAACACTAAATTTAGTAAAAGGTAATGAATGGAATAAATGATCAGATCTCCTTAAGAATCTTTTTGAAAACACGATATTCCGTTGTGATTTTCAGGACACAGATACCGGTATTTGAGTCTTACACTTATGCTTTTCCAATGGGACTTATCCAAATTTTGAGGTACCACTATATCCCTTAGTGATACATGCATAAATATTCTAAAAATACACTATTTATGATTAGGCTAAAATTTGAAAACTTCCTACAACTAGGGGGAAAAAAGATCCTCATAAAAAAGACACTATGAACATAAAAGCCAGGATTATAAAAAAAAAATCACCAGGTATTTGTGTCAAAACTTTTCATTCATTCAACTAAGAATAAAAAATAGCCCGTTGCGAGAGTTAAAAGTCTGTTGAAACATAAATCAAGATATTTCTAAATGATATATATATATATATATAAAGGAGGGTCCAGCAGTATAACTGCATTCAAAGCATACAGAAGCATTTTTCAGAATGACAGGTAATAATCCTATGTCATATTGTTTCTGTTGCTAAAAACATAGTATGGAATATTTTTCATTCAAATACAACTTTACTAGAACAACAGTATGATGTGTTATACAACAAAATGTACATAAATGTAAAATTTCCCTTATAAAGCATCTCATTACATAGTTTTGGGAACCGTAGCCTCGAGGCCCGATCGTCTTATTTTAAAAAAAAAAAAAAAAAAAAAAAAAAAAAAAAAAAAAAAAACACGGACCATATTAGACCATCTATGGCCCGATAAAAATATATATAATAAAACGATCGGAATGGTCTATGTTCCGATAATAAAAAAATAAAACGATCAGGCCTAGGAGCTTCGGTTCCTGCAGTTTCTTATTACATACACATTTTAGTACACACACTTAAGAGTATACACATACACTTATTAACTACATACACTTTTAAGTACATACACTTAAAAGTATACACATACACTTATTAACTACATACACTTTTAAGTACATACACTTTTTAAGTACATTATACACTTTGTACAAAGTTTACATTGGTAAAAGATAAATTAAGCTTACATATTTTATATTTCTACAAAGTTATATGAAAGACAATGGGTTAAAATATCAACGGGATATGATACAGCCTACAAATCCAATCTTACAACATCCATGTACCTGGCACTAAAATTAAGGGTTTACCGTTTAGATGGTTGTTAATCCTCTGGCCTGATGAAGGGAAGAGTCTTATTGATACACGATCTGTAGAACTATTTCATTCATCAGGCCAAGCAAAAAAACAAATAAATGTCAAAGTTGTATATCCACATGGCTGTAGAATAGCCAAATTAGTAGTTGTGAACAACCTTATTTTAAACAAATTAATCAGTAAGATGAACTGCCATTTTCAAGAACAAGAAGTCTATGGGAGTGGACTCGTTGCCTGACTGTACTGGCGGACATGTTGATTTTCGAATCTTTGGTTAAAATCGTACTCGAGAGGGTAATTGATATTCCAAGTATATGCAGATAGTTTCATGAAAATCAAAACATTCCTTCGAGAGTTATCACACGGAAACCATTTGTGCTGACAACGCTGATAATGACACTGACGTGGTGATCCCCAAATGTATCACCTGCGCTTTGAAGACACCAAAAATGTTTGTAGACTGAAACTATCAATCGAGACGTCACAAAGGTCATCAAATCGCAACATATGAACATGGTCAGGTGACATACATAAAATTTCTTCAATGAGAAGTACATCAATATATAAACATGACTCATCGTAGGAAAAACCTCCAGAAATGTTAACATTGATGAAAATTATGTTTGAGTGGAACAAATTTATAAATTGAAGAATGTGCATATTATGACTTTGCATCGACATACATAGTGCTTTATTTCCGTCATAGTGCTTTATTCCTGTCATAGTTGACCCAGTAATCATTGCGTGACGTAACAAACACACTTCTGTAATCAATTCTGAACGTGAATGTGATTAAACAGCACTATGGAACTTACAAGAGGAAAAAAAGACAACAAAATGTTATTCAAAGACATTTTCAAAGATGCCAAGATCTTCGGCCGTATACAATAATTCTATAAATATAATATTATGCTTTATAACCGGTTAAAATGTTTAAGATACATATAGATGAAGATAACTCCTCAAGATTAACAATGCAAAGCTTTCATGTACCTGATCAGGATAACATTACATAATTCTGTAGTCTATGTGATACTAAGTTCATTGTATATGTATGACTGATTCATGTGTACATAGCTGGGCCCGTATTCATGAAACCGTTCTCATGCTCAAGCATGGAATCTGTGCTCAAGCCAGCTTTCTTGTAACCCATCTAAATCACGTCAACGATCAAAGAGTCAAATTCAAATATTGAAAACAGTATTCGGTTTCAAGTTTCTTCAATTTTTGTCCAAAACTTTAACAAAATAAGATTTTTTAAATAATTTATAACTGGAGCAAGAAATTAGACTTGAGCACAAAATCCATGCTTGAGCATGAGAACGGTTTCGTGAATACGGGCCCTGAAAGATATCACTCTTCTGTTGTAATATACACTAACAGGGGTACATACAGATTAATCTGGCTGAACTGAAATCTGAATAATCTGAAGTCTGTGTAAACAAATATTAAATGTCACACAGTGTATATATCTGCTTTTTTGTCTATTCCGAAATGTAAAGTCAAGTCCCTTATGTGTTTGGTTTAGACAGGTTTAGCTGTATAGAGGAATTGTCTACAGAATGACTAAGAATACCTTTGTACTTATCCCTGTGTATATAAATAATAATCAATACACGATTTGTGTACAATTGCCTGATACACTTTTAGTAGATTGCTTCCTATTGGAATTCTATGCCAATGGTATATGTGTGCAGGACCATTGTAGAAAAGAGTTCAATTGGGTCTCCAGGGCCCACTTGTATAAAACATCTCAAGGTTAAGGAAAATCTCAAGCAATGTATTGTCTATGGGAAATCTTAGACTTGAGGAAATCTCAAGTGTTGAGATGTTTTATACAAGTGGGCCCTGTATCTTGCTGTAAATACTACTTAGTATAACTATTGTATAGAGCAGTTAGACTGGGTCTCCTGTATCTTGCTGTAGACACCATTCAGTATAACTAATGTATAGAACAGTTAGAATTAGTTTCCTGTATCTTGCTGTAAACACTATTCAGTATAACTATTGTATAGAACAGTTAGACTGGGTCTCCTGTATCTTGCTGTAGACACTATTCAGTATAACTAATGTATAGAACAGTTAGACTTGGTCTCCTGTATTTTGCTGTAAACACTATTCAGTATAACTATTGTATAGAACAGTTAGAATTAGTTTCCTGTATCTTGCTGTAAACACTATTCAGCATAACTATTGTATAGAACAGTTAGACTGGGTCTCCTGTATTTTGCTGTAGACACTATTCAGTATAACTAATGTATAGAACAGTTAGAGTTAGTTTCCTGTATCTTGCTGTAAACACTATTCAGTATAACTAATGTATAGAACAGTTAGAATTAGTTTCCTGTATCTTGCTGTAAACACTATTCAGTATAACTATTGTATAGAACAATTAGACTTAGTCTCCTGTATTCTACCGTAGGCTTTGCTTAGTGCCTCCCCACACCTCTTCTTGATTTTACGACTTCCAGATGCCAACCTAAATCAGAAAATATATTAAATTAGACACAACAAGGACCTCAATTGATTACATAAAGGTAATTGTAAACTGTAATGCTAGAGTAAGATTTTTTTGCCCTCTGGTTCTAGAACAAAATATAAATACATTTATAAGGAGAGCAAACTGTCCTTTGAAAAAACAGGATTCAAGTTAATCTGATTTTCAGTAAATAACAGTAACTGACTTTTTTTTTCTGATTGTGAATAGAGGATCATTTAAATCCGGAAACATAATCATGTGATGTTATATATAGTTAAACAACCTGTGATACTTGATGTTAATTTTCACAAAATGTAAAGAGTCAATGTATCTTTAATGCGAGAAGGTTAATATAAGTCGAAAAACTTCTTATTTTACTGGGCAAAGCATTTTAACTGGATTTTAACTGGACAATGATTTAAATCAATGAATTAATTTTGAAAAAAAAAAAAAAAAAGAAGAAGAAAAAAAAATGAATTTTGAAAACAAAACAAAAACACAACTGTATCACGTTTAAGGAATATTATTCGCAAAAAAAACAAATATAAAGAATTCTATATAAAAAGCCCTAACCCCTTCACCCCCAGGTAACTTTACTAGACTCTACCATAGCTCTATCTGGATGAGTCCATTGTGGTCCACAGTGGTAAAAGGGTTAATGACTTAAATGTGTATTTATTCATTTCAATTCAACAGACCCTAAGGTCCAATCAAAGAATTGGTAGCATGTATGTCAAGTTTGACAAATTTCTAAAAAGAAATGCAATTTAGGAAAAGAGTTCATTATCATTTATAAATGTCACAGAGTGGGAAAAAGACCAACTCCACAAACTAAAATTAAAGGGAGATAATCATACCTTTGTAGTGAATGACGGGAATGTGATTGTTCAGAGCTCCCGTGGTAGCTGTTGGGATAGTAAACATCCTGAGGTATCGTTGATGTACTGTCACTGCCTCTTCTTCTCGCCGGGTTACAGAATGAGTCAAGGTCAACATCTGCTGCCCCAAGGTCGTCCATTGTCATTTGCATGAAAGTGTTTTCCTCCGTGTGATTGGCTGTGTCATCTACACCTCCGTCTTCCTCTTCCTCCTCCTCCTCCTCCTCTATATCCTCGCACTCCTCTATCCCATCACAATTGTCCATGTCAACGGAGGTTGGGAACAAATCAAGGTCCGGAGATCCGGCATCCTGGATAATCAGGTCATAGTCTATGAATAACTTATATATTTTGTTTGTCATTTTAAAGCATAAAACATCACTAAAAGATTTCTCTTAACCCTTTCACCACTGTAGACCATAATGGACTCATCCAGATCAATGCATGGAAGAGTCTACTAAAGTTGCATAGGGGTGAAAGGGTTAAGTCTGTAGTTTATAGGCATTTGGCTATGCAACAAATTTAATAGCATTTCACACTGTGAAATAACATGAAGCTTAAATAAGTAGCAAGGCTCATGATATAATATCATATTTTTTTTTTTTTATTGTTAAACTGCAGTAGAGACAGGGACCAAAAGTCAACTTTAAAGTAAACCAAATATTCAAGTTAAAATACACGGGAATGGGCTAACATGGATCCAAAATATAACTTTCTTTATAGAAATACTTGACAATTTTTGACAAAAACGAATAAATGTAATGTAAGACGTGTACCTCAAACTTTACATCTGACAGATCCAAGGAATGGGGCCTGTATGGTTTTCCATTCCTTGTCATCGAAACAGCCACTGGAGTTGAGATCTGACTGGCATCCAAGCGTCGTTTCTTACTGGGTGAGCGACAATTACTGAGGTTGAGGTCTAGATCAGACAGAGCACGAATCTGATTTCGAAGGGGAGATAATCCGGTTTTTAATGGTGAGCCGCTGAAGCGTATGGTTTTCGGCTTATTTTCTTTGTGCTGTATCTTTGCCTTTTGCTGAAAATCAAAAAAAAAATTATCAATCAAAACTTCATCAATCACATTTATGTATTTATGTGATGCAAATACATTGGTTACTGATCATATATCCCCAATACTCCAGGGGCTACGTTAACTTACACTCGCTGCACCCCTGGCCAAAAGTGAAGGCTCTGTGGCAGCGTAACAGTGAAATTGACTGACTTTGAAGTTGGGGGTCACTCCTATGTTATCTTAAAAGGACAAGTATCAGCCTACATGCGATTGGTCATTTTTTTTACCCAAAACCAATTAAATAGCTGACCGATCGCGAGTACCTTAAATTTTGCCATGACATATTCCACGGGGTGCAGAGAGTGTAAGTAGATGTAACGCCTGGAGTACTAAGGATGGTGCTCAGGCTGCTTAAGTAAATAACCCATAATTGTCTCACCACCACGAAGTAGCGGAAGCGAGAACTAAGGTGTTGCTTTTCTGGCGACGTTAACATTAAGATTTTGCGTTTAAGTTAGTTTCGATTCACTGAAAGTATAAGTGCTAGACCAACCAAACTTAGACCATAGATGCATCTAAGGTAGTACATCTCAACCCATGCATCAAATGCTGGATGTTGCCTACCTTTCATCGTCCATTGACTTTGTCAGCATCTCCATCAACATTAAGTTTTTGCGTTTAAGTAAGTTTCTCTAAAAGTATAAGTGCTACACCAACCAAACTTGGACCATAGATGCATCTTAGGTAGTACATCTTAACCCAATGAATCAAATGCTGGATGCGGCCTACCATTCATGGTCCATTGACTTTGTCAGCATCTCCATCAACATTAAGTTTTTGCGTTTAAGTTAGTTTCTCTGATATGTGCATTGATGGTCAAAGCGGGGCACAGGCGAGACATATCAATCTGAATGGCTTGTTCAACTTAAAAATAACAATAAGAATCTACGTTGTATGATACAAGATTATATTTCATAGTAAAGGTGATTGAACATCCACTTGCAGGTATCAGCAATATTTACTGCAACACTGACATGTTACTAGGTCTGGTGTCCTAAAGAACTTTTATATATCTTAAGTTTTATATTTAGATCTTTGTCTGCATAGAACAGCAACCTATCTTAGATATATTATTATAGCACTCAAGACATATCCTCACAAAAACTTAATGACTTTTGATAATCGAGTAAATTGAGCTGAAGGCACAAAGTCTTAAACAAGATAAGTTATGGATGGACAGAAGAACAGGCCAATAGAAAATGCTTTACTTTATAGAAAACAACGTTTACCCCTAGCCAACAGTGGGTAATGCTTTAAATGTTTTATCTTGAAAATTATCATGTTCATGTTCAACTTTTAACTCCTAAATTAAATTTATAAAGACAGTTCCAATGGAAAATAGGTTTCCATTTCTTCAACTTGGCAAAATAAATTTGAAATTTGTTATAATTTTGTTAATTTCCTATTTTGTCTAGAATCAATATCTAGAGTGTCTAATTAAAACTTGATTTTTTTTTGTTGAAAACAATTTAATAGCACATTCAATTTTAAAAAAATCTGAAAATTTCCAATTTTCCTTGTCTTTCTTATGTCATTCTCATTAGATAGGAACCATGGCCTATTTTTCATAAAACCAAGTTAAATACCAGGACGGGTTTAAAGTAAAGTTTTTTCCCCCTGAACACAAAATACTGAGCAAACATAAAAAGATATCGTAGGTACCTGGTCGTCAATTTTTTGCTCCTTCTTTCGATGTTTGAAGAGTGACTTGCCCCTCATTGGGGCTTTTGTACTGCTCGGCTTCCTCAGTGTCGACCGGTTACTGCTCAACCTCCTGTTGTCATAGACACTAGGCATTAATTTTTTTTCATAAAAACCACAGTGACACTTCTTATAATTTTATAAATTGATTTTGTCCTTTCATATCTGTGTAAGGTTTTCTATCTCCCATGCTATTTCTTAAACACACTAGAACACTGCCAGGGCCCTGCCATGTGCAACAAATGTCTTGGTTGATGACCTATTTCAAGTAAAAGTGACCTTGATCTTTACATGACCAATATTTGAAGTTTGATCAAATCTCTTTCAGAAATGCAGTAATTTAACCCTTTCACCACTGTAGATCAAGATGGACTCATCCAGATCAATGCATGGTAGAGTCTACTAAAGTTACATAGGGTTGAAAGGGTTAAACGAAGACAAAATGTGAACCAATTTTCGAAGGAACACTATATCAACTCAATGACCTTGTTGTAACGGGATGTCTACAGATTTTGAAGCCAAAATTAACTTATATATTTATATACACAGAAGAACACAATGTCTATGACTGGGAAGCTGTACTGACCTGATGTGGGTCTCCAGTGCTGTGATCCAGGACTTCACCTCCTCCTGATTGTGGGTGTATAGCAGCAGGTTCTCGTCTTTACAGCTTACCTATACACCAAGTGTAAAATCATGGTTTAATATAATTTCTTTATCGTAATCTCATACTGAATTTCATTGCAAAACAGTTTAAATCTAAACTGTCCTTATCAGTGTCTGGAGTTAGTACTAGGCCCCTTTCGCGTCTCCGGTTGAACTGGTTCGTCCATTATTTAATGTCACATTTTTGGGTATAAATCCTGGCGGACATGTAATTGTTTGTGCAGGCCTTGTAAGGCTTTGTCAAGGCTGGCCTGAAAGCAGCATCAGATTACTAGTATTAGTCTGACCTTATTTCATTAACGAACAAATTTGGTCCAACCAGTTCAACCGTTTCGAGCGCGATAAAAGGTGGCCTAGGTACTATAATCTGTGATAAAAAAGAAAACTTGACTTGTTTTGATTATATAGAAAATGGATAACGGGGCTTTAAAAGTTATTTCTTCTTTCTAACACTGTCATAAGCTGATTAAAACATTTTAATGACACATCTTGTATAAGTGCTGTAGAGTGACGAAATGGATAAAGGGAGACAATTAAGAAAGTGGCAAAAATCAAAAACATGAATATCTGCCTTTTTTTTTAACATAAGATTGNAGGAGGGATGGGGGAGATGGGGGATGGGGTATGTGATTCAAATAAGTTCCTCCCAATAGTATAAATAAACATCATAGCATATTATTAGAACTATTCTGTAAATATTTTAGGAATGTATGGGAGCAGAAAGGCACTTACTTTTTTTTTTAGTGATCTCAAGAACCAATTACAATTTTTCTCTGGGCCAACTATATAAATATTCAAAATTAATATAGATCCAATCACCCATAATTATATGTTACATTGAAATTCAGTGCCAATCAGTCTAAGGGTCTTGTGGAAAACAAAGTGAGCAAAAACAAGTACATTTGTGGCTATCGTTTGTACAACACTTCTCTGCAATGCAATCATAGCAAAACACTGTTTGCAGTGATTTTGCATGTTAGGTGAATCCAAACAAATTTTCTAATCAACTTATATCAAAACTGCATGAACCAGTATTTTTCACATGAAAATAAAAGCTGTACTTCACTGTAGTTCATGGAGATATAACTTCATGAAACAAGAGTACCACGGGGTGGATCAATATACACCCGTCGAATGGCATATAGTGTTATATACTTTCTTACATTGAAATAAGATCTGCATCATTCTTAGAGTGGTTAGCTGACATGCTATAAAACATGTAGGAGAAAATCTCCGGACAAAAAAATCATAAGGAAATGAACAAAGGGCAATAACTTTTGCAAAAATTGTCGAATCAAAATTCTTTTAAGGGAGACACAACTTCATATCATGATTATAATGTATATTAAGTTTCAAAGAGATCGGTCGAAAAATGTAGGTGGAGATTGCATGAAAAACAAAAGTTGATGCCGGATGGACGAACGGACGGACAACCCCATAACATAATACTTCTGACAAATTTGACGGTCGTATAAAAGGCAGATATTATGTTACCTGTTTATCAATTTCTACATACCAGTCAATATTCACAAGATATTTAATGGACAAAAGTCTTCTCTCGAAAATATATATATATCCTGAGAAATATCTGATGCTAACACATTACCTTGAACATGCCTCCAGCGTCTCCTGTTTTCTTGACAGCACCGAACACACGTTCTACCTCGCAGTGTTTGAGAGGCAGTACGCAACAACAGGAGTACGACTTGTTACCGCTGTCTAGGAACTTAGGCTTGCCGTAGATCAACATGTCGGAAAACAGGAAAAACATCCGATCTAATGGCTTACCTCCCCTTCTGGAAACCTGGAATGGAATTATGTAATTTTTCACTCATGGTCAACAGGAAAATGCATGTTTCATACTTTTGCAATAATTTCCCCACTACCTGTAAGATAAATAATTTTATCCTGATGCTGCTTAATATAAAACAATTTATAGGGAAGGAAAATCAAGACTACTCCCATTAGAATATTGTAGGTAATAAAATCATGGAAAAACACTTTCAATATCCGTATATAAATTATAGATGTTAATCTTTATAATGGTGTATTAAGAGGAGTGAAGTGATGCCAAGACATATTCATTGCCTCACAGAGGTAGTTGGGGAGTATTCCTAGGGAACATTTAAGGCTCTTTTTATACAGGGGTTCTTTGAGACATTCAGCTTCAAATAACTTTCATAATCTTCAAAATGTGTTTTTTACATTTAGCAGTGAAATGAAGATATTTATTACATTTTTGTCAGTAAGACTAATAAAATCTTCCCCTATTTTGAGGGGTGACAGAGAAATCTACCCGAGGGGTGATATTTTTTGGTTGTCTACCCTGAGCTGCTCTGCCAAGGGTTAGACAACAAAAAAAATCACCCCTCGGGTAGGACATTTCTCTGTCACACCCTCAAGATATGGGAAGATTATTTTTCTCCCATCCTATTATTTCAGTCACAACTCCACCGACAGTAGTCTGCCATGTTTGTAAACAAGAACACATTTTGGGTATGAATATTGTCATTCACTTTTGATGACGTCACAATAATATTTTGATAATTGGCATGAGACTATCTCCCCCTAGGGACTGACAAGCTGTTCTCCCACCCTTCACAGGTGTGTCTCCTGTTTTAGCCAGGGCGGATCAGCTTGTCACCCCCTAGGGGGATATAGCCTCGTGCCGATTAGGAATTTAGCATGTGTTCAATTGTGACGTCATTAAAATACGTCATCGGTAATTGTGACGCCATCAAAAGTGAATGACGATATGCATACCCCACATGTGTTTTTGTTTACAAACATGGCAGACTACTGTCGATGGAGCTGTGACTGAAATAATAGGATGGGAGAAAAATTATCATCCCCTACCTTGAAGGTGTAACAGAGAAATCTCCAACCCTCTGGGTGATTTTTTGGTTGTGTAACCCTCAGCAGAGCCTAGGGTTAGACAACCAAAAAACATCACCCCTCGGGTTGGAGATTTCTCTGTCACACCCTCAAGGTAGGGGAAGATTCTATTATTCTATCAGCCCAATAACACGGATAACTTTCACACTGTGACAGACATCAAAAGTGATATCTGCCACAGTGTGAAAGATATCCCTAGATATTGATCAATCAGAATAGCACTTTCTATTCACTTCATTCAAAGCTGCAGATTTTCTCTTCAGACGCAGAAAGTGACGGTACGATAAATGTTTTTTCTGTTATGTCATTGTTGTATGCTTACACGAAGTTATTTACTATAATTAGCAACTGCAACTAAAAAATGCAGTTTCGGAGAATAAACAACAATATTAAATGTATCAAGAAAACTAAGCCCTTCTTTCATGCGTCCACTAAATTATATAACCTAACTTAAAATCTACATGTGGCTTGACCTTGTTTTATAAAGAAATATCGCAAACTTGAAATAGTCAGCATTTTAGTTTTGGTCAGGTATGTCTCGACCCCTCAATCTACACGTGCCAAATATTCCTGAGGTCAGTCTCGGTTCAGATCTGCGCCTGTCGTTTTCTTTCTAGGTTAACGGTAAACCATTTTAACTGGTTGGACTGGATACGCTAAAGGGGCCTAAGCCTTGTTGTCAAGTATTATTAAGTTTATCTATTATGGTAAAAGGTTTAGTGTAATGTTCAACCTAGTAATTAAAGTTCATGATAAGTTATTAGCTGCAGATGCCCCCCCCCCCCCAAAAAAATACCCTGATCGGGCCTAGAAGCTACAGTTCCCACAGCTAAATAGGTTATATGATGCTCCGATGAGAAGCTTTGATAAAAACATGAGAGCACATTTCATAAATTTATGCAAGAAAGTAGTTTTCTGAAAAATGGAATGTATGATGAGACTGACATCGGGTACATATATATATCATATATTACTGAAGTATGTATCACATTGCCCTATTGCTCCAACACTAGAATTAAGAAAGGGATGCACCTTTTTAAGTGGTCCTTCTTTGATGAATTCCCTGCCTGGGGCCAGTATTTTAGGGGCTGAACTGTCAAAACTTTTCTGTATGGACAACATTTTCTGGAAATTGTCGTGTTGTTTCATATGGTCGTTGATGTGGGCAGCTATGTCTGTCACCTGCTTTGTGGCCTCTGTACAAAAACACAAAATCATTAGCAAGTAAGAAATACATAAATTCACTTTTTTTTTTTTACAACTTGGACACCTAAACTGAGTGTTTTCAACCAGTGAATTTGCTTGACTGTCCCTGTGTTTTCAATCAGTGAATTTGCTTAACTGTTTCTAAATTCTAAGATCTAATGATTTCATCTTAAGGTCATAGAAATGTATTTATAAACGGAAGTAGGAAGTACATCCCTAGTTGAAAATCCAATGTAGGGAGACAGTATCACAATTTCTGCATATTCTAATGTTTAATATTAAACTGATGAATATTGTATGTTTATTATTGACAGAACAGTGTTTTCCCTCAATATTAAAGTATTTCAAAGCAATGCAGGCATTAATTCAGTTTTATTTATCAACGAGCCACATGTATCCATTTTTCTGTACTTCAGGAAACCGGCTACCTATTTCACTATTTTGAAGTTTTTCAAGAAAGATAACTCTTACCTACAATTACAAAAAGCATATGGTTTTATTATAAAATGTGAATTTTTAATCGTTTATAGAACATTTATTTGACATAATTTCAGCATTTATTAAATTGATATACATTAATGCAATACTAATCTATGGCTGTATCATTTTTATTGACATAAAAGTCACTCCTTTTTACATAAATTTCCATTTAAATTCCTTAAAATTATGACAACCTATATTTTTTTTGTGGAAGAAACTTTTCTTTTCTTCGAAGCAATGTAACTACAAAATTGAAAAAATTATACTGAGAAATGGCGACACATTCCTATTACCTTAAAGAACAACTCAAAATATGTTGTTTTACAGGTTTTTTTTTGTCTCTAGGGGGTGTATACACACATTTTATTTTTGTTTTAATTTTGAACATGCAGAATCTCCCCCATGTAAATTTCAAAAAGTTGACAAGTATTTGAGAAATCTGATTTCTGGTCCAAATGTGTGCCAATGATAAAAGTAACAGGAAGGTTACCTTGTAGATGTGGGTAGTCATGGTGATCAGGACTGGTATGTTCCATCAGGTCTTCTAGCAGCAATTTATACCTACAAGTATAGTCGAATAATTAATAATAATTGGAGGTTCTTATATACCGCTTTAGCACAACCTAGTTCGTAGGTCGTCTCAAAGCGGTTCACAAATTATTATCCGTGGTTATATATAGGGCCTTTTGCAACCAGCCAATATATTTCTCAACTCCCTGGGGAGCATATAGCCGGTGCTGCCATTCTGGCGCTCACAGCTACCATTCTACAATTCTAGCACTGCCCAACCATGTACTCATTTACAGCTGAGTAGACTGGAACAAGTGGTGTAAAGTATCCTGCTCAAAGATACAACACAGTGCCGTGACGTGACTCGAACCAGCAACGCTTCGGTCACGAGCCCGACGTCCTACCACTAGACTATCGTGCCTCCACATAGATCAAAGTTTTTAAAACGGAGCCAAACACTAAATTGCCACCACAGGAAATTAACATAACAAAGACACAACATAACTTAAAATTTCCTATATGATACTTCCCCACATTTTTTAATATTATTTCCTTCCATGTATTTTTGTTAGCTGTATCATTCTTAGTCATTTTTGTTGAAATCAATATTGAAGTCTAGACAATGTCCAGGGCCGTTTTCCTTTATCGCGATCCAAATGGTTGAACTGGTTGGACCAGAGTTGTTCGTTTATGAAATAAGGTCGGCCCCAGTAATCTGATGCTGCTTTCAAGCAAGCCTTGACCAAGCCTTGCAAGGCCTGCATAAACTTTTGCAAATCTGCCAGGATTTTTACCCGAAAATGTTACATTTAAAAACGGATGTACCGGTTGCTCCACATAAACGAGCAAGCCCCAGCACATTTAACTTGTGGGCCTGTAAAAGGGGAAATAACTCTGAAAACAGCTCATAAATACACTGGCACTTGTACAGGTGTTCACGACTGTGTCGACTCACCTTGGCACTCTCTGTACAGGTGTTATTAGAAGAGCATTGATCTTCAGTCCTTTGACTTCCGGCTTTTCCTCTTGCGTGTGGATGAACTGTGCAAACTCTGGACTCTTCTGCATCCATTCCTGAAAATATGTCATGTTTATAGTCGTCTTCATGTCCAATTCAAACAAATTCTAAAAAACCAACACATATTTGTGTTGAAACCATCAACATATAAGTGAAGCTGAAATATTGAACAGTAAATGTTTTCAAGAATTTTTAAAAAGGTCAAGCAAGTAATTTTAAATAAATCAATACACCCTTGTAGCAATAACAACTCAAAACTTTGATATAAATTGCATTACTTTTTAGATGATTTGTTTTAGAAGGGTTTTTTCATGTAACCTATTGAATATATATTTCTTTAAAGTTTCAGACCAGTGTAATTTGATTTTGGAAAAGTGAGGTATGTGCTTCTCAATTTCTGTTCTAGCCATAATAACAATACTTTTTTCCCTAAAATACTGCAGACTTATACGGTTGAAAGACTACCTGTAACGTAGACAATGCCGTTCCATGATTGTTTGCATAGGACGAGTATAATTTTAGGAACGGTCCAAGGTAGCGGAAAGCTTCTCCCACAGTCATCTCCTCCATGTACTCAAGTAGGGTTTTGTTCACCTCCATGATCTGTTCCGTATTACTGAATATCTTTGTGTGCACATTCTCAGGAATAAGACAGTTAAATCGTAGTGGGAAATCAAAATGCTGCAATTTGGAAAGAAAAAAAAAAGTTCATTGAATAAAGCAAAAAAAAAAAAAGAAATAATGTTTCCGCTATCATCCTCAGAGAAAACAGGATAGTTAGGTAGACATTTTTTCTTTTTGGAAAATATATAGAGCAGGAGTTCTGAGTTTAACAGTGCATATCACTCAATGCCAATCAAAACTTAAGGGTAGGCACAAAAATCTAGGGTAGGTAGGGTTAGCAGAAACATATATATACGGAAACACAAGATTTTTTTATTTGGCCTTAAAGATTTAGAAGTGGAATATTTTAGGTAGTTCAAATATTTTAAGTGAACATTTTTTTTTATCATGAACATGTCTCAGTATACTGAAAATGACTTACATCTAACGAAATTGTTAAATTCTAATTATGAGAGTTGACTGCAAGTTGCGAGTATATATCCTGGCACAACCAACAAAAGCTTTAAATGTGTGCTTGTTAATTTTGAAATCTTTCCCATACCTTTATATCTTTACTATGCTTATGAAGAGTAGGAGTTCCGACTTTAATAGTGCATATCACTCACTAAATGCCAATAAAAACTTAAGGGCAGACACAAAAATCTACTATAGGGTAGGTAGGGTTAGACGTAACACATTTTTTTATTTGGCCTTACACAATATCTGCTATAAGTTACACTATGATTAATCAAATGTAATTAACAGCGAGTTGCACTGATTGACTGGTCATAGATGCAGATATACAGAGCATATTCAAATTTTCAAATTCTTCAATTTAAAGTAGGACTGTCAACTTTTAAACAAGGCACTCAAAAATCTCCTGACAGAGTAACCCTCTAACAACACTTACAGATCTGGCCCTGTACCTGGCACTAAACGTCAATATCAATTAGTTTTTACCTGTTCAGCGATGGATATTTGATAGATACACGTATAACCCAGGTAAACATGGGGCTTCTTATGGGGTAACTAAAGGCCAGATTATCCATTTATTGAATTTTATAACCGGTTTGTGGTTTTCCAACCAAGTAACTGTTTAATATTTACAGGCTAACGGTATGTATGTTGACATCCCTATTACGGCTATTTAAAAAAAGTTGTACTAGTACTGGTAATTAGTTACTTTGTTCACTAAATCAAGATGAGAAAGGTAGGTCTTCTCCGACTCAAACAGCTCTATCGTGATCTTCTGACGCCGTCTCTCGCGCTTTGCAGCGGCCTGCTGTAATCTATCAGTGTCCCCATTTCCGGAGTTGAATGATGCATTTTCTTCTTCCGCTATTTCATTTAAAACTGCAGAAGAAATAAATTTGTTTGTCAATATCATGAATATGTGGCATCATATATAGTTGTAAGGAATTATTTCAATGTGTACCAATTCAACTAAGAAGCTAATCTAATTTGCCCAGAGATGCATGGAATACACGTGTCCAAATGTTCTCATACACACAAGAAAACTAAGCCATTTTTATTTGATAACTTATACAAGAATTCCACGGAAGTGGATGTGTCGCCTGCGCAGGAAGTTTGGAGATTGTGCTTAGCACTGCATGAAGTTTGAATTTGATCGGCCCAAGGAATCTCAAGTTATCGCACGAAAACAGATTTTCTATTTATAGTAACAGTAACCTTGACCTTTGGACCTGAAAAGCAATCCAAAGCAAGCACTTTTGGTAAGGAAGCACAGCATGAAGTTTGAGTTTGATCGGCCCAAGGATTCTCAAGTTATCGCACGAAAACAGCTTTTCTGTTTAGAGTAAGAGTGACTTTGACCTTTGGATCTGAAAAGCAATTCCAAGCAAACACTTTTGGTAAGGAAGCACTGCATGAAGTTTGAGTTTGATCGGGCCAAGGAAACTCAAGTTATCGCACGAAAACAGATTTCCTATTTATAGTAACAGTGACTTTGACCTTTGGATCTGAAAAGCAATTCCAAGCAAGCACTTTTGGTAAGGAAGCACTGCATGAAGTTTGAGTTTGCTCGGCCCAAGGAAACTCAAGTTATTGCACGAAACTCTGTGCGGCGGCCGCCGCCATAGCAGGAGACACAAAAAACAATACACTGTGAAAATACAGGTAGCAATATTCAATACAAAATTCTGCACTGGTCTGTCCGACATTGAGATATAAAATTTCACTTGTCCAAATTTAAAGACAAAATCTACTGGCACAGGGCAATCACACCTGGATTTTTTTTTGCCTTGGCTTTTCAGAAATAAAACCGCTCTACATATACTGTATTATGTATTTAAACATGATTCCTGGTTTTTTCAAAATTCTGATTATAACGCATTTCATACCAGTAAATTAGTTAAGCATAACATAGGCACATTATAAGTTTATACTTACCCTTGAACCTGCTTCGTGTGGACAACATTTTGTTGTGATCAGCCTGGGTGTAGAGAGTATTTCAGACAATAATGACCAAGTCTTACAAAGTCATGGCAGCTGGATGACTCTGAAACAAATAACTGTAACAATCAGCATTTTTATTTGAAAAACCAGACCAAAACATGGAAGAAAGAAAAAAGAATACAAACTGTCTTAATATATAAGTTTGACTTGCTTGTTGAATTGTAAATTTCTTCATTTGGAGAAAATTGTCAGTCTTTTGGAAAACAGACACCAGGTATATATCAATTATGGAAAGAGTCCTCGACAAAAACGGCTTTGTTTTGAAAAGGGGTTATCTTAATTTTTTCCCCCTTCTCACAGTATATCTTTTTATTCAAACCTTGTATCAATGTCTTTTTTAATCTGACTTTCATCTCAAGTTTGCCCTCTTAAGATAATATTATCAGTTAACGTTGGGGGTTGGCGATAAAGAGTTATGCTAACAAGGGTCATAGGTCATGCCCTTAATCCAGTGCAAAACTCTTCTTCGCCATGTGGCGGTTTTTGCCCCCCTCCTGCGATAGTCATAGAATCACTATTGGATATTGCACAATGACTACATGTATTTTAGGTCAGTGTGTAGGGACATGTAGTGTATACATGATTGTTCTTTATGTCGTTTTGTGAATAAACGGCCTATTTCATATCACACTGGTATTACTGGTTGTCATTTGCTGTTTGTATAATGAGTATGGCTTGCTGTGTGGCTAGTGTAAAGAATCGCACACTATAAAGATTCATTGTAAATCTTGCTAGCTGTCCAGATACGAACATTACATGGACCTCATCATCGATGCTAACTTGTGTGGAGTGGAAAACAAATATATTTGGAATTAAGGGATGCGAATTGTAGATGTGCTAATTAAGTTTACAAGTTGCTAAGAAAGTTTTGACTGGTGCTATCAAATAAAGCATGCAGTAAGTACTCTAGTAACAACAGGCCTAGTACACTCTTCTTCCAGCAGAGCTATCTACATAGCTGTAAAGACCTAATGGCTATACTATCTGTATCGCTTCATTTTCAAATAGGTCTTTTGAGCTATTTTCACATCATTTTCTTAACGAAAACAACACAATCACAATTAGAATGTCTTGATTACGATGGATATGAAATGTTTTATTTAATATTGCCATAAAAAGTTGGAAAATCAACATTGATGAATTCGAGCGAAAAATCAACTGTAACTGTATAAGCTTTTTGTAGCCTACAATACCATAAAAACTAGTTTTATGCAACTTTAATTGCTTCATTTTCAACTAAAACTGAAATCTTGAAAACTATAACTACAGAGCTCTATCAAATAAAATTGGATATAGCTGCATATCGGTCTTTACAACTATTCAGCAGTGTACTCATGGGCTGTGCATGATCAAGTAATTAGGAACTTCCCCTCATTTGAGTGGATATGCTTATACTGTATATAGCTGCGATAACATAGCTTTCTGACGGAGAGATTTTTATTGACATATTGCTTCGTCAGAGCTAAGAAGCGGTACGTACTATGCCAACTAATGGAGCAAAATCAAAAGTGCTAATTGATCCTGGGGTCTGGCCACAGCCCTTGGGACCTAGTTTCTGAGTCACAGCTTGGAAACAGTTGAGATCCCCACCCCATAACCATACATAAAATTGCTGGGCATGAAAAATCTCATACAGATATGCTTCAAGGATTGGCCTTGGCGTCTGGCTTATTCCCTTGGATCTCATTTGGCCACGATTGCTTAGATATCCAGGTGAGCTATACAGGCCCTCTGAGATCTGGGCCTCTTGTATAATGATATTAAACCACTAAGTGGCATTGACTGCATTCTTCAAGGTAACAATGATGGACGTTTGCAGAGTTCGGAGTGGATGATGTTCCACTGCTCAAAAGAAACGGAAAAGAATATAAGCAGAAAGGAAAGAGGGTGGGCGTTTTTTAAACTTGAACTGTCTCCCTGGTTGAACGTTATGGTTATAACTGATGCACATGTACAGTGGCATTGCCATTAGATCGCAGAGGAATCAGATAATTTTCTTATGAAAAACCTGCAAATTACGTATCACTGTGATTAAAGCATGTTTAAAACGATCTAAATAGACATACAGATAAAGAGTATTTCACATAAATATACATTTTTACCCCAGGTTGCACAGGTGGTTGCCGCCTTACGTTTAAACTAACCGGAAACTGATAGCGCCACCTATATCTATGAGAAAGTCGTGTTTTATTAGATTTAACATATATAAACACTCCATACTTCCAAAAGAATTGAGCAGCAACTTCAAACTTACATTTGGTTTATGAAATATAACCATTTATCAACACATATACGATAATAAATAAAATCCAATTGTGTATACTACGAGTATAGAGTAATTTTATACCGGAAGTAAAATTTTGACAGACGGTCGCGGGAAATGTCAACAAAAGCATGCGGTTTCATGTGCGGTAGCTTCATTATGTATATTAACCTAGGTAGGTAAGTCGGTGCCACCGACTATGATTTAAAGTGGTGTTTAACATGTGTATCTGTCTGTTTTCATATGAAATATGACAGTGAACAGAACTCATTATATATGCAATTTCATGGAAACAGATTTTACCCGAGACCTGAGCCGTTTTCGTTTAAGGTTCAACAAGCCCACTAAAAGATGTAATAGTCACCCTTAATTTCAACCCCCTGGCAAGGTGTCAGGTCGTTTCAGTAGCAAGACGAAAGTCGATTCGGGACATGTCAAAAGTCGTTTCGGGATTTTTCATTTTTTTTTTATCTTCTGTAGATATATATACCATTGTCTTTTTTCTTTTAACATATTTTAATGTCAACTAAATTTAGAAAATCGATTGGATAAAAATTATAACAACTTATCATAGCCTTCTCCCTTCATACATTTACCATTACATGATTTTAATTTCACATGAATAAATATATATAATATTCACACAGACACAAATACACAACATAAAAACATCGTTCAAACTATATTGCTGGATTTGATGAATTGATTCATATGTCTAAAATATATTCTACGTGTTTCACGTTTTTACTTTCATGAAATTTAATTTCAATATAGCAGAAATAAAATGCTTAAAACATTGTTAGAATCAATGTTTTTCATTCGTCTCTTAATGTCAATAACAGTTACCGAAACGACTAGCATTCCCTGGCAAGTCGTATTCAAATACCCTTTCGGCATATATATATATAATTTAAATATATTGAACTTGTACATGAGCTATTAAAAAGGTACATAACCAGGTTAACGAAGTCAAAATATGGCATTTAGGCTGATGTTATAAAAGTAGCTGTGATAACGTAGCTTTCTGACCACGAGATTTTTTTTATATTACGTCGTCAGAGCTACGAAGCAGTCCAATGCCAACTAATGGGGCAAAATCAAAAATGCTAATCTGTAAGACTATTTGATATTCACACCTCATATGAATATAATGTTATCAAAATATTTGCATAATTGTTGAAAAAATGAACCCTTTACCAATAAAAAAAACTCTTACACAAAATTAACCAAGTCCATCTTGGGGAAAAAATAATAGAAACGACCGCCATGACAGATAACGTGTGATGTTATCTCAATTATCCTTTCTATATATGGCCTGCATGGCCAAATATAGTATTACTACTGATGCATCCATGTTTACTACATGGAGACTTCTGACCTATATCGGAAGAGAGACAAACTTTCCAACATGGCAGTCAATTCAGATTTTGATTATGCTTAATTGCAATGTTAATTTGATAATTTAAAGACCATTTAGGCAGAGTTTTACTTTATTTCTCTTTAACTATGTGTGGAGAGGCATACTGGCCTCACAAGAAGAATATTGTTGCTATGGGAAAGTACAAATATCATAGTAAAACGTCCGCTTGAAATATTTTACTGGTATATACGTGTAAAACCATAGACGTTTGACCATAAACACTACTTACACTTCATATAAAATGTCCTTTTTTAACATTCAATTTTCAGCTTCAATGTTTATAACATGTCTAGCGCATTCGTATAATCACAGAATGTTATCAAATGGCACATCATCATAAGTTCATTTATCGATCAAGGTTACTTAGCGTTTGTGTTCTTAACCAGGGAATTTAACTATGGTTTTAGTGGTTTCGCAAAGCAACATCTATCTTTATTTAGGATCGGAATCATGCACTCTCAACAGCTAGAAGAAGAGAAACCAAAACTCAGGAACACCTAGATACAGTGTATATAAATAGACTTTAAATTATGTGTCATTACTCAGTTGGGTCGCAAAAGAGATTGACATGTTATAAGTCCAGTGAGCTAATTTTATGAAGACATCAGCCTTAATGCCTTATTTTTGACTACGTTAACCTGGTTATGTATTTTTTTTTATAGCCAATGTACAGGTTCAATATAAACAAATAACATATATAAGTTCCGATTTATAATTGAGGTCTTTGAACATGATTTATCGGGGGATTGACATTTTAGGTGACTACAGCATCTTTTAGGACCTTAAACAGTTGAAAAGGTCGGACCACAGTTGTTCCTTTATTAAATGAGGTCGGACCTAGTAAATCTGATGCTGCTTTCAGGTGAGCCATGCAAGGCCTGCATAAACATTTGCAGGTCCGCCAGGATTTATACCCGAAATTGTTACATTTAAAAAGGGTCAAACCGGTTGTTCTGCATAAATGAGCAGGCCCCTGAACAGGTCCAGTACATTCTGCCGATTGAGTCACAGGTAGATTGAGATAGCTGTAAAGACTTATAAAAGCTGTATCAACCTGTTTGAAATATTTCTTTTAAGCTATTTTCAGGTAATATTATTTCTAAAAGAAAATGACACAGAGTCACGTCATTTGTTTTCTTCTTCCAGTAATCTGGATACCACCTCTGACATCCTACTCCCACCCAGCTGTCAAACAGACTGAAGGTTTTGATCCAGCCCCCTAAAGATGTACCAGTTGACCTCCACATCAAGGCTTTTGTCGGCTATACGTCTTAAGTAAGCTGTCTCATTGGCTGCAAGTCTAAGTAAGCTGTCTCATTGGCTGCAAGCCTAAGTAAGCTGTCTCATTGGCTGCAAGTCTAAGTAAGCTGTTCCATTGGCTGCAAGTCTAAGTAAGCTGCCTCATTGGCTGCAAGTCTAAGTAAGCTGTCTCATTGGCTGCAAGCCTAAGTAAGCTGTCTCATTGGTTGCAAGTCTAAGTAAAATGTTTCATTGGCTGCAAGTCTAAGTAAGCTCATTGGCTGCAAGTCTAAGTAAGCTGTCTCAATGGCTGCAAGTCTAAGTAAGCTGTCTCATTGGCTGCAAGTCTAAGTAAGCTGTCTCATTGGCTGCAAGTCTAAGTAAAATGTTTCATTGGCTGCAAGTCTAAGTAAGCTCATTGGCTGCAAGTCTAAGTAAGCTGTCTCATTTGCTGCAAGCCTAAGTAAGCTGTCTCATTGGTTGCAAGTCTAAGTAAGCTGTCTCATTGGCTGCAAGTCTAAGTTAGCTGTTCCATTGGCTGCAAGTCTAAGTAAGCTGCCTCATTGGCTGCAAGTCTAAGTAAATTGTCTCATTGGCTGCAAGCCTAAGTAAGCTATCTCATTGGCTGCAAGTCTAAGTAAGCTGTCTCATTGGCTGCAAGTCTAAGTAAGCTGTGTCATTGGCTGCAAGTCTATGTAAGCTGTCTCTTTGGCTGCAAGTCTAAGTAAGCTGTGTCATTGGCTGCAAGTCTATGTAAGCTGTCTAATTGGCTGCAAGGCTAAGTAAGCTGTCTCATTGGTTGCATGTCTAAGTAAGCTGTCTCAATGGCTGCAAGTCTAAGTAAGCTGTCTAATTGGCTGCAAGTCTAAGTAAGCTGCCTCATTTGCTGCAAGTCTAAGTAAACTGTCTCATTGGCTGCAAGCCTAAGTAAGCTGTCTCATTGGCAGCAAGTCTAAGTAAGCTGTCTCATTGGTTCCAAGTCTAAGTAAGCTGTCTCAATGGCTGCAAGTCTAAGTAAGCTGTCTGATTGGCTGCAAGTCTAAGTAAGCTGTGTCATTGGCTGCAAGTCTATGTAAGCTTTCTCATTGGCTGCAAGCCTAAGTAAGCTGTCTCATTGGCAGCAAGTCTAAGTAAGCTGTCTCATTGACTACAAGTCTAAGTAAGCTGTCTCATTGACTGCAAGCCTAAGTAAGCTCATTGGCTGCAAGTCTAAGTAAACTGTCTCCTTGGCTGCAAGTCTAAGTAAACTGTCTCCTTGGCTGCAAGTCTAAGTAAACTGTCTCATTGGCTGCAAGCCTAAGTAAGCTGTCTCATTGGTTGCATGTCTAAGTAAGCTGTCTCAATGGCTGCAAGTCTAAGTAAGCTGTCTGATTGGCTGCAAGTCTAAGTAAGCTGGCTCATTGGTTGCAAGTCTAAGTAAGCTGTTTCATTGGCTGCAAGTCTATGTCAGCTGTCTCATTGGCTGCAAGTCTATGTAAGCTGTCTCTTTGGCTGCAAGTCTAAGTAAGCTGTGTCATTGGCTGCAAGTCTATGTAAGCTGTCTCATTTGCTGCAAGTCTAAGTAAGCTGCCTCAATGGCTGCAAGCCTAAGTAAATTGTCTCATTGGCTGCAAGCCTAAGTCAGCTGTCTCATTGGCTGCAAGTCTATGTATGCTGTCTCATTGGCTGCAAGTCTATGTATGCTGTCTCATTGGCTGCAAGTCTATGTAAGCTGTCTCATTTGCTGCAAGTCTAAGAAAGCTGTCTCATTGGCTGCAAGTCTAAGGTAGCTGTTCCATTGGCTGCAAGTCTAAGTAAGCTCATTGGCTGCAAGTCTAAGTAAGCTGTGTCATTGGCTGCAAGTCTATGTAAGCTGTCTCATTGGCTGCAAGTCTATGTATGCTGTCTCATTGGCTGCAAGTCTAAGGTAGCTGTTCCATTGGCTGCAAGTCTAAGTAAGCTATCTCATTGGTTGCAAGTCTAAGTAAGCTGTTTCATTGGCTGCAAGTCTATGTCTGCTGTCTCATTGGCTGCAAGTCTATGTATGCTGTCTCATTGGCTGCAAGTCTATGTAAGCTGTCTGTTTGGCTGCAAGTCTAAGTAAGCTGTCTGATTGGCTGCAAGTCTAAGTAAGCTGGCTAATTGGCTGCAAGTCTAAGTAAGCTGGCTAATTGGCTGCAAGTCTAAGTAAGCTGGCTCATTGGTTGCAAGTCTAAGTAAATTGTCTCATTGGCTGCAAGTCTAAGTAAGAAGTAAGCTGTCTCATTGGCTGCCAGTCTAAGTAAGCTGTCTCAATGGCTGCAAGTCTAAGTAAGCTGTCTCATTGGCTGCAATTCCAGGTAACTTGTTGGCTGCAAGTTCAAACTGTATCATAACACTTTTCACTAAATACATTACTGTTTGATGATGAGTAATGATCTACACTTTTGATCTTTGACTTATCCTGTGTTCTAAAATTTGACATATTCTGCATTCCTATAATTAATTTTTGATTTTTTTCTGACTGTTTCTGATATCGGTTTCAGCATCCAGTTCCACGTTTTTGAGGTGACAGGCTAGTTGCCAAGATTCTCAATATACACACCAATAAAGAACAACCCAGACCAGGAGCCGAAGAGTTCCTGTACATTCACGGTCAATGACCGCGTGACCAGGGTAAGGCCAACCGAATTAAACTTTAGCTGTGTTTTATATTCACCAATTTTTAATTGACCAGGTATTATTAGGTAATATATTAAACATTTTTGCGTAACTTATCATCCATAAATGTGTTTAGCATTAATGCTACTTAATCTGAAGATTTAAAAAATTCTGCAAGAACTTTAGCTAGTGAAGGTGTTAAGCTATTGTATGAATGAAATACCAACTTTTGGATATGTTAGCATTGCCAAAATTTGGCTATTAAGTATTTTTGCTCAAATTAAGGTGGCTAAGATTTGGTGTGTCAAAATTTTGACGATCCTGTGTGCTAAATTTTGGTACTTTACAATACCTATAGCTATGAAGTTTCTCCATCAGTCCTGCCTGAAAAACAAACCATTCCATGTTTTGCTGACATGAAAAGTATAGCCAGTAATTGATGTATAATAATTGAGTTGGAGGACGGTCTGCCGATATCCCGATGTTGTGACGATATATTTTGGCATCATGAAATGTTTTGTGTGTTAAATTTTGGCTCGTTCACTCCAAGAGCCTAATAAACCAAAATATAAGCCCATCCAAAATATCCCAAAGTACGGTACTGCAATATTTCCAATGTTTTATACTTCATAAATAATTGTTTTTATTTTAGTCCAGTGTATGACGTTAGGCACTAGTCTTATGACCACGACTAGTAAATTTAAGTCGGGACTAGTATTGAAAATATTTAACTAGTCCGACTGGACTAGTGGCAATTTTTCTCCAAAATAATGGAAATATTATTAATTGTATACATTTAGCAAAATTATCGTAAAATATGGTATTTGTCGAAGCGTTCGAAATTGAAGCATAACTTACTTAATTAACTGTAGAATGTCAACATTAAGTTTTTGCATTTAAGTTAGGTTCACTGAAAGTATAAGTGCTAGACCAACAAAACTTGGACCATAGATGTATATTAGGTAGTACATCTCAACCCATGCATCAAATGCTGGATGCGGCCTATCTTTCATGGTCCATTGACTTTGCCAGCATCTCCATCAACATAAAGTTTTTGCGTTTAAGTTAGTTTCTCTGAAACAATAAGTGCTTGACATGTGCATTGATGGTCAAAGCGGGGCACAGGCGAGACATATCAATCTGAGTGGCTTATTTAAAGTTTTGCTAGATAATGGTGAAGTAAACAAGACTCTTAATACGTTTGGGCTTGTTTACTCCAGGTGTTGCTGCGGATAAACCAGAACCTCCTGTTACAAGATGACCTTACCTGTGAGGGGTCAAACCTTCACTTCAGCTTCCTGTCTCTGAGGGGGTCCGGTCCCCTGCTAATTAAGATGGAATCCTCTGGCCAGGTAAACCTTACAGTATTATATATACTAACAATCATCGTTCTGTACATCAGTGTTAATTGATGAGAGATAAGTTTTGTAAAGATAGCTTCACTTAAGGATCCCTGTGCCACTGCAGGAAAAACATTAGAAACTTCCACTGTGACTTTTCGAAGATACAGTTATCTCCCCTTATTTCGTTTTGTATGTTACTGTAGTGTAGTGCTATTGGGTTTGGACATTTCTGTTCATAGCAACAGTGTAACAGTCTGAGGTCCATGGTTTGAATTCCCACCTAGCCCCACTGAATTTTTACAGTTACTCTAACTATGTATTCCAGAAGAGCTGAACATATCCTTCGCTTTATATACAACAATGTATCCAAAACCACAATCTGACAGCTAGCCACAGAACATTTAATGTCCTCCATTGTCGAAAGCTTATCCTGGTTATAGGTAAGCTCTACTCATGTGATATAGGTCCTAACATTTGTTCTTGTACTTATCATGATTATATCTTTAATTTTGTTAAAAATTGATATTCATTAAAACTTGGATATGTCACTGGGACCAATACAAATATTCAACTTATTCAATGGTTCGACTCTATGACTGGAGATGTATTCCGTTAACTGTTAGAGTATCATTAAAATGAATAATCAAAGGGTAATCATGATATTTTTCTACAGTAAAATAAGAAATAAGATTTTATAGCAGTTTAACGAATTTTACTAACAGATACTTGTTTCAAACATCGACAAATTTCATACGTGTAGATACATTATTGTTCTTGTTGAAAATGCAACTGTAACATAATTGCTCAAAGCACATTAAAACTCTCTTCCCCATATAGTATAACATCTCTTACCCCATAATGACGCTTCATGACGCAACGGTCATTTCAATAATGACACCGATTGACGCCTTCAGAATGTGTTTTTCTTAATGGGAATTTCCCCACTGCTGTGCTAAAAAAACCTGACCAATGAGGTTTTAGATAGATAACATCATACCAGTAGACTGATAATTCTCGCAAGAGTTTACACCGCAACGTGATAATGACACAAGGTGACCTTCCAGGCGTTCCTTGAAATTATAAACATGAAACATGGATGCCGATTTTATGCTAGAATCTGACATCATATTCCACACACATACCTTCGTTTACCTGGCAGACGACACAGGTGTAAGTTCTGCTGAAGGAACAAAGTTAGGAAAGAAACGGTGCAGGGGTGCCATGTTTGTAACATTCATATGTGCCATGACTGTTTCTTGGAAAAACATTGAAATATCCCACGTGTTTATACATAATTAGTTACTGTTTACCTGAATTCATCTGTGTCTCACAGGTATTTTACCTTTAAAACTTGAATTAAAAAACAAACAAGCAGAACCAAGTTAGTAAATTTCATCAAGTTTATTAAATTGTAATCACTATGGTGTCATTATGGGGAAAAGAGTTTTAAACACACTTGTACAAGATAAGAAATAAGAAAACAGTTACTGTTCTCACATTTACCACTAAAAACATTTTTTTACTGTACTCACATTAATAATAAAATACATCAACAGTCCTATTAAATTAAACCTCAATGGGTCTTGAGACAAATTTTATGAACTGCTGTTTAGATAATTTCTAAAATATTGGTCTTGTGCAAGTCTAACACCAAGATTTTAAAGAATTAAACCTCAAATTCCCCTATTGGGCCCCTCAACTCTGCACCCAGAGGGGCCACACCCTGCAATTATACAAAAATAAGTCCCCTATGCCCAAGGATGTTCCAGGCAAAATTTGAATGAAATCTCTCCAATGGTACAGATGAAGAAGGATTTTGAACACATAAACCTCAAATTCCCATTTTGAGCCCCACCCCTCTGCATCCAAAGAGACAAAACCCTTTGTTATACAAAATTTAGTCCCCTTTGCCCAAGGATACTCCAGGCCAAATTTGGATGATATTCCTCCAATAGTACAGAAGGTGAAGGATTTTAAAAACTTAAACCTAAAATTCCCCTTTTGAGCCCGCCACTCTGCACCCAAAGGGGCCATACCCATTGTTTATACAAAATTAAGACCCCTTTGTCAAAGGATGCTCCAGGCCAAATTTGGATAAAATCCCTCGAATGGTACAGAAGGAAAAGGATTTTAAAGATTTCAATCTCAAATTTGCTGTTTGAGCCCCCACCCTCTGCACCCAAAGGGGCCACACCCACCGCTTATACAAGATCGAGTCCTTTTTGCCCAAGGGTGCTGCAGATGAAATTGGGATAAAATCCCTTAGTCCCTATGGTAGAAGAAGAATTTTTAAGGTTTTACCTCTCTTTCCCCTATTGGGCCCTGTTTCTCTGCCCCCAGGGGGGCCACACCCACTGTTTATACAAAATTGAGTGCTCTTGGCCCAAGGATGTTCCAGACCAAATCGTGATGAATTGTTTTAATCCCTGTTGTAGAAGAAGGATATTAAAGGTTTACCTCTATTTCCCCTATTGGGCTCGACTCCTCTGCTCCCAGAGGGGGGCACACCCACCATTTATACAATATTGAGTCCCCTAGGCTCAAGGATGTTCCAGACCAAATTGGGATGAAATTCCTTAATATCTGTTGTAGAAGAAGGATATTAAAGGTTTACCTCTATTTCCCCTATTGGGCCCCACCCCTCTGACCCCAAAGGGGCCACACCCACCGTTAATGCAAAATTGAGTGCTCTTGGCCCAAGGATGCTCCAGACCAAATTGGGATAAAATCCCTAATCCGTATGGTAGAAGAAGGATTTCTAAGGTTTAACCTCTATTTCCCCTATTGGGCCCTGTTTCTCTGCCCCTAGGAGGTCCAAACCCACTGTTTATACAAAATGAGTGCTCTTTGCCCAAGGTTGCTCCATACCAAATTTAGTCAAAATCTACTTGGTCGTTCAGGACTAGTAGCGTTTTTAAGGAAAAGCTGACGGACGGAAGACGGATGCTGCGGTATGGCATAAGCTCACCATGGTCCTTCATATATTGAGTCCAAGTTCAGTAGAAATGTAAATATTATTGTTTAAATCATGGAAAGTCTAAATTCTGCACTTGAACTCCTTTCGTAAACAAAGAATCTTGGCAGTCGATTGATAGTCGCTAAGCAGGAGTGAACGATAACGGAATTGTCATTGCTGGCTGATCAGGACCTGGTCGTCTGCTCCAGAATGAGACAATTTACCTGAGACTGATTGGCACCTTTGACCATTCGACATAAGGGACTAGAATATTTCAATTTCAACAAATTTTATTTGCATAAAGAATATTACAATGTTAAAAGGATTAGACAACAGGCTTAAAGCCTATATCAGTCCTCACCCTTGGTGGTATATATATAGACATATTGTATTGATATTATAATTGTAAATAATTACAATTTTGCTTACTCTCAATAATTAATCATGAGAAGCAGGTATCATATTTGGCGTAGAACCTTTTAGACAATGCAAACATAAAGAAGATAGAGAATAGAAACCTAAGTGTACATTTCTTGACCTCGTGCAACTGGTGTATATTACATATACATAACTAATTTAGTAATGGATACAATACAATTATGTACTTATGGTGACTGATGGTTTAATTTCTTGTACATGTAGATTTAATCAAAGTTCATTTGATTTTTGTAATAATATATTTGTCTATCCATCGTGATTAAATCTGCATTTTTTGGTATAAAGAAAAGTTGCAGGTATATAAAATATATAGATAATTATATGTAATAATATGATCACAAAATAATTTGCTTAGTAATTCAGATTATACATTTCTTCAAGCCATTATCTAAAGTTTCACCGCCAATTATGTACTTAGATATATGTAATAATATGATCACAAAATAATTTGCTTAGTAATTCAGATTATACATTTCTTCTAGACATTGTCTAAAGTTTCACCGCCAATTATATACTTAGATACAATTAGATATTTATATATTGACTTATTTTACACAGTATGGAATGGGTGGGGAAAGGGGGGTATACGTAACTCCCATAACATAGTACTAATTTTGATACAGTCTGCAATATAGGTAATATATATATTATTGGTTATAAACCGCACATAATATCTAAGTGATAATAATACAATATCAGATTGAAGACCACACAGTCCTTGTGTTATGATAAGGTCTTCAACTGAACACTGTACAGGATCCAAAGCAAATGTTATTGCGGTATGAATTCACAGTAATAATGCATTTGAGTATATATACATGTATATGGTAAAATTGCCGAGTATGGGAGAATATCAGTAAGCATAACAATATCATGATAACCAGCCAGAGATGCACTCTTGTATGAATATATGTTGTTTTTATAAATGAGTGTTATTTCCAACAAAGATAGGGACTGGAAAACATGTATATAGACTCAACACAACCATTAATTGACTGTACATGTTCAAGACACCAATGCTAAATTTACAAATATAAAGAGGGTGGGGAGATCATCTGCTGTATTCAATTGAAGCACGTTTGACACAAACAAGTTTTACTGTGCTCCGGCAGGCCTTTATGTCTTCTCATTCATTCAAACTAACTGCTATTTTGTTGACCACATTCCAAATTTTGAATTTAAAAATCGGTTTCTGTGATCAGGTATCTCATTACCCATCCTAACTGCTAAAATTCCACTGTATTTTACAGCAAGGATTCTGTGGCCACTGAAATTCTGCAGCAGTGTAATCTGATACATAGATTATAAAGCAGGGATTCATCAGCAGCTGAAAACCTGTATCATATATCAAATTAAATACTTGAATGAAAATATTATTAACGCCTGGCCTGCGTCCGATCTGGATGCCCTATAGAAATCACTGTGTCTATCTGTCTGTCCATCCACACTTTAGTTTCCAGAATGCAAATGACCAATCTTTTTGAATTTTGGCAAGATAAAGCACTTTGATATGTACATGTGTAATAGGGGTTTAAATACTTTCTTAGGTAAAGGTCAAGGTCACTGTTACTGAAAATAGACCAAATGGGTAATGATTAATTGTTACTTCGGAACCAAAGACTAATCTTTTTATAATTTGACATGGTGATACTCTTGGATATATAGGTATATGGAATAGGGGTTTAACATTTTTCTTAGTTCAAGGTCGGGGTAACTGTCCCCTATCAGACCTCTGTGAGACATACATACATAGATACACCACAGCTATCCAGTTATCAGACCTCTGTGAGGCATACATAGATAGACACACCACAGCTATCCTCTATCAGACCCCTCTGTGAGACTTACATACATAGATACACCACGGCTATCCTCTATCAGACTTCTGTGAGATATACATACATAGATACGCCACAGCTATCCTCTTTCAGACCTCTGTGAGACATACATACATAGATACCCCACAGCTATCCTCTATCAGACCTCTGGGAGACATACATACATAGACACACCACAGCTATCCTCTATCAGACCCCTCTGTGAGACTTACATACATAGATACACCACAGCTATCCTCTGTCAGACCTCTGTGAGACATACATACATAGATACACCACAGTTATCCTCTATCAGACTTCTGTGAGACATGCATACATAGATACACTACAGCTATCCTCTATCAGACTTCTGTGAGACATACATACATAGGTACACCACAGCTATCCTCTGTCAGACCTCTGTGAGACATACATACATAGATACACCACAGTTATCCTCTATCAGACTTCTGTGAGACATGCATACATAGCTACACCACAGCTATCCTCTATCAGACTTCTGTGAGACATACATACAAAGATACACCACTGCTATCCTCTCAATCGCAGGATTCCATATTTGATAATCAGCCTGTGATTTTGCTGAATCCCAGTAAGCCTTGATGGCCCTGTGATTGTCCCCAAGTGTCTGGTAACATATCCCCAGGAGAGTGTGGACTATCCAGGATCGGTGTCCTCCTTGTACATTATCACTCTGGACCTCTATGAGGAGCCTTAATGCTTCATCACGTCCTGTAGTATCTCCAAGTTCATGACAGCACAGGAAGGACAGGAACAATGCATAGGGTAGTGGTGGGATAAACATTCTTATCTGTGTTCTTAATATTTCCTGACAGAGATGAGGAAGATACAAGCCTTTCTTTGAAAATGACAATATTTCTGAGTACACTTTCTTCAGCCTGTCTGAGGAATGTTCAAATTGATGATACACATGGCTATACATTGCCTTAAGCTTTTGTTCTGGATGTGAACCTCTTTTTGTGAAGTAACATGATGCTAGTTTCATCACTTGTTTGCACATTTCCAGAGTTTTAAAGAAATTTCCAGTCAAAAAATGAAAAGTTGCCAAATGTAGCAGTTCAGTTCCAATGGAGGCTTTGCGAATCATCCAGTGTTTACATTTCCTTAGACTTCTGTACCTGGTCTTGTTGTCTGTAGCAACCATGTGCTCCGGATAAACCTGCTCTGTTGCAAGATCGTGAAGGTGTTGTATAGCGTAAGTGAATGAGAAAAGTTCATCTGTTTCTGACTGTGATGTCGATAATGAATTAATTGCCTTCCTGAAGACACTTAGTTCACTCCATGAAGCTTGATACGAGACAATTATTTGTCGCAGATGGTCCATACGTTGTCTATCGTGTATGTATGCAGTGACCTGTGTAGTCCTGGGACACACAAGTTGAGCTTGTATTGAAGGATTACACAGATCTTCCCATATTGAAGGTTTGAAGAAGTTTCCTACCGAAAGACACTTCCATTTCATCTGATGGTGGTTGCTCAAAACATCTAACAGAATTTGCTGATGTTGTCCATGGACTTTCCTCTTGAATAAATTGTTGGCTGGGATGAAGTAATTGGGACAGAAACCTGCCCTGACGAAAGCAATTAGTATTTTGAAGCAAAACCAAAAACAATAAAATAGGTTTTTCTCTTGCCAGAATAGTTGGTTGGAATTCTCAATGGCATGAAAAAGGACTATCTTCAAAAAATAGGAGCACAAGATATCGTCATCCCCAATGGTCTCTTTTAATATTCCTTTTATTTGCTTCAAAAAATATTTCAGCAAAGTATACACTTTGAATTGGATGTGACTAAAGGAGTGAACTAAAGATCTCTCTGCTGTTGCAAATGAAATTCTCCATTGGAGAAAAGTGTTCTCAGAATTCGAACACTTGTCTCCAACTGGGACAAGATGACATCCATGGTGTACGATATTGTCTATCAAGGTTTGACGTGGCCATCCATACAGACGTGCACGTGTAATCCATTCATTAGCTTCCTTTGGCCAACTATGACATGGAAAACACACAACAACGTCTTCTCCACCGGTCAATGTATCTTCTATACAGGCTGGTCCATTCGATTCAATTTTCAGGCCTGTTTGTTTACCAGTGCTACTGACTAAGTGCTCTCTGAAGATATCACTGGAAACAAACATTGAATCCTCAATTCTAACTAGTGCATCAGTTAACAAATAGTGGACTCTCTTTTGTAACTGAGGAAGCTGTAAGAAGACATAGCCAGGGCGGCAATCTGCTGCTCTTGCGTACAGAATTGTTTTGTGTGCCATATTTGGAGGAAAACACTGATCAGGGTACATAACTATAACATCCTTCAAAATGATCATTATGTCTACATCTGAACCCAATAGAGTAAGTCCCTCTGCAGTACTTCCACCGTGAAAGGTAGATATTACTTCATCACTTCCAAAATACCCCATTGTAACATATGTCTTTCTTTTGATATCTACCTCTTCCTGTGTCCCTGTGCATCTCAATTCTAGGTATTTTGACAGAAGCACTGACATCCGCTCATTCTCTGTGGAATCCATCATCAGATGTTTATCTTTAGGACTTAATCTGTAATGAAGAAACTGAAGCTTATAAAGAGGAAGACTGTTGTTATCTCTGCCTTTTCATCAACTAAACATTCAGAGTGAATTGTTAAATACATCTGTATATACATGAATGTGTTTGTCAGACACTGAAATACATTGAGGATTAATCCTAAAAGCTGACTGATAGCATACAAAAATTCAAGCATCATTTATCATTCATCGGAACACCATGGGTATGTGACATTGTATTTTTACTGATTACTCAGATTCACAGTGTGTTGACATTTTCCATCCTGTTTTATATAACTCTATAGGAAATGACAGAAATCAGTGATCACTGATGTTGCCTGTCTTGAACTTATTATAGTAATGGCGGAGCATGACAGTAAATTTAAATTATGTATAATATATATTTCTTGAGTATAGCAGAAAACAAATAATTTTCACAAGTGCCAAGCAGGAGTATATTTGTATTGTGGTACGTATCGTATTGTAAGCATCAAACCGCGATACATATTGTATCCTGAGGTATTTGTATCGTTGCAGCCCTAGTTGCCATACTAGGGAATACAATTGAATTTTCTATCCATACCATTTTAAGGTCACCAGAGCCAAATGCTCAGTGTATCAATGGTATAGCAGAGCAATCACATATTCTATCGTCACTTCAACTGCGTATGTAAAACTGCAGTGAATAGAAAGTACCATTCTGATTGGTCAATATTAAAAGTGATTCTTTCACATGGGAAGATATAACATTAGCAAGTTTTTATCATATGAATAATTTCCAACNGACCAATCATTGGTTACCATTACTTAACGGATCATCAATTAATAATCGTTTTAAAGAAATACATTGTGAAATCCTCCATGCTGTTGTTGCAACTCACTAACGCAATTTTTTTTTTTTTTTTTACAATGTTAAGAAATACCTTCCTCCAAACACTGTATCACTAATTTATAGTCCTAATTAAGGTAGCAGAGTACAGTAGAAATGGCTTGACCCTAAAAATAAAGGGCATGTCTCAGATAAACATGGATAGCGGATTCATATTGCACAACACCTACACCTACACATACATCAAAAAACGCAAAAAAAATGCCAAAAAACATGATTTTTAACCCAAAATTTGACCCACGCAAGTAGTATTTTTAGGTCACCTGAGCTTTGCTCAAGTGACCTATTCCAATCACTTTCCGTCCGTCGTCGTCGTGCGTCGTGCGTAAACTTTTTACATTATCAACTTCTTATCAAGAACCAGTGGATGGAATTTTTTCAAACTTGGACAGAATCATCCTTGGTAGATGAGGCTCCCAAATTGTAAAATTGGGATTCCTTCCCCGACCCTAGGGGCCAGGGCTGGGCCAAAAAGGGAAAATTAACCAATATTTCAAAAATCTTCTTCTCCAAACTCAGAGGTATTACAGTCATTTTCTCTGCATGGATGGAAAGATCATCAGGGGCTTTATTAAAATTGTAAATTTCAGGACCCCCGAGCTATCCGTTCTCTCTTGGGGAGGGGGTAAAATTTACTTTAGTTTATATAGGGAAACAACAATTTTGGGTATATTTTGACAATTTTCTGTTGGAAATTATTTTTACTTGGTCAGAATCATCTTTGGTGGATGACGGTATCACATTGTAAACTTGGAATTCCTGCCCCATCCCCAGGGGTTAGAGCGGGGCCCCAAAGGGAACATTTACAAATATTTTAAAATTCTTATCCTTTGATGACATGACAAGTTTTGTATTTCACTTAGTTTACATGCTGATTTCCACATCACATCTAAAGAATAAAATAAAGCTATCAGTACCTATGATATAACTCAGGTGACCGCTAAGGCCCTTGGGCCTCTTGTTTTTCTTAAAACCTGTCTTAAATGGAATATCACCTACTCGGTAACAGAAATACTCACGTTTTAGCATAGGTTGTTCAACTGGATTTTTCACAATATTAACACATGTGCTGAGTACAAAAATAGACTACATGGAAAGCTAGCTTTTGTTGTGTAGACACAGATTTGCAAATGGACAAAAATGAAGTCTCAAACCAAATTCAGTTTTTTTTTTTTTTTAAATGTTAAGCCCACATAGTCCACTTCATCATGTATATGCCAATTTTATTGCTGATTTTTTAATTTTATTTTGATACATGTAATATTACATGGGTTATTCATTGTACAAAAATATCACCCATGGCCACCGTACGCTACTGTACACTGCTACCTAAGCAGGCTTGAACGTTAAAGCAAGTCAGTGATGATGTTAATATACCACCAGGAAATATATATCAGGAAAATTCTGCTGCTGAATTTGTTAGTATCTAGCTAGCAAAGACAAAAGTTCGAAATCATGAATCACTATATAGAAAAATCCATAATATCTATAATCGATCATGAATTCTGTAGTCGATTAATCATTTTATTGGCCTAACTGACCAATAGTTGACGAAGTTGATTAATCAGTTTATTGGCCTAACTGACCAATAGTTGACGAAGTTGATTAATCAGATTATTGGCCTAACTGACCAATAGTTGAAGAAGTTGATTAATCAGTTTATTAGCCTAACTGACCAATAGTCGACGAAGTTGATTAATCCTTTTATTGGCCTAACTGACAATAGTCGACATTTATTAATCAGTTTATAGGCTTTAAACTGACCAATAGTCGACGAAGTTGATTAATCCTTTTATTGGCCTAACTGACCAATAGTCGACGAAGTTGATTAATCAGTTCAATGGCCTAACTGACCACTGGTCAACAAAGTTGATTAATCAGAATTTGATTATGTCACATTGGAGGTAGTTATTGCTTACCTGCATACAGCATCAAACTTTGTAGACTTCTTGGCTTAAGATTGCAATGAATGACGACTGTACACTAATTAGTCTGTTGTTGCAGGGTGACTCGAGATCTGGGCTCTGGCTTTCAAGATAGGAACATATGTCTTGACTCGGCTCTGTACGTCTTGTCACTGGGGCTTTTAGAATGATCTGGTCTGTTTTAAGCGCTGCAAATACTTCCTGTTTCGACGGCGACGACAGTCGGTCAAGTACCACTTGTATTGTGGATAGGCGTGTTATGATATGTCAATAAACAACAAAATATTTCATGTGAAAAAGGCAAACTCTGATGCGTTTGTAATACCATTTGTATCANGGGGATGGGGGGCGGGGCCCAATAGGGGGAACACAATGGTAAATATTTAATATCCTCCTTATGTTCTGTTAGAATGAATTTTCATATTTAAACTAAAATTTGTCTTTTATATCTGAGGGAAAGTGAAATGAAAATTGTATAAACAGAGGATTTTAAACAAGTTTGGTTTTGATGAATCATTGTACAACAGGGACACAATTTTATATAACTAGGGGATGTGTATGGATATAAACAGTACACACAGACATGACTGCACTTCAAAGTCAAGTGTTTCATGTAAATAAGTTTCTGGCAAACTTTGGTTTGTGCCAGTATCAGAGTTCTCCTTTAGGAAACAAAGACTTGTAAATACACTTATTGTGTGTAACGATGATGAATATATAAGGAAGTATAACTTGTTCGACTGACTCAGGGAATTGCATCTCCCAGTACACGTTGGTCTAACATTGAACTTTGTTCCATGTGAACCTGGGGCCTTGAGAATTAGTCACCGTAATGCTCTTGAAAATTGACAGTGTCACAAATGACAGGGATGTTTTTTTAATGGTTAGATGTCGAAAATGGACTGCTTTAATCAGACCAGTGTATGAATTTTTCACAATAAAACCTGGTTCATAAAAGGTGCCTACTTATTCTAAAAAAAAAACAATTTAACAGTATTTCTACATTGAAAATTACATGTTGAATTGCTGGAATAGTTGACAGTTCCACTGAATTGGCCAAATGATAATCGCACTCATGCAACTATTATCATTAAGAAGGCTGAAGGTTTTCTGACTATTTGGTAAACCCAGGTAGGGTTACGTGACCATAGTTATGGCCCTTTGTTCATTCCTTTCTGCCGAGGTTTTGTCTCCTCCAAGTAAGGGACTATGTCCCTACTTTAGTGATGAAACAGTCAATATCATTATCATCAAAAGAGGATTTTGCAAAAGTAAAGTCATGGGAATGAAGCTCTAAACAAATGGTGTGGCTCTAATAAGGAGCATAGGACTGAGGACAAATAAGGGAAGATTGGGTATGGGTTGACAGACTTTAACTTAAAATAAGACATCCCTGGTCTAAGGGGAATACGTTGTTGAAAGAGTTAAACGTTGTTATATACGTTGTGTATAAAAGAAGAATGTGTTGACCTCCTTTGGGACTAGAAGTGGGGGGAAAATAGGGGTAATTTAAAAGACTAATCCTTCAGTACAGTTCGTTCTATATGAACATGATTTAGTATGAAGCATCCCCAGACAAAGATGGTGATGGGCAATCACTTTGAAATCAAAATCAATAATTGGTTTGTAATCGGAGGTAGTAAACCAATTGATGATCGATTGCATGATCGGTACTGCTATATAAGTATATGGGACTGAATACCCTGAAAAAGTGAAATAACGGCGGTTGCATCAATAGACAGAGTTGTTGCGTTTTGTTCTTTTATAATGAATGGATTTCAAGCAACTTTTATGCAGTTTTGTCAATCATTTAATTATACAAATTTAATTTTTAGCTCACCTGACCTTCACCAATATTCAAGGTCACAGGGGTCAAATATGTTAAAAACTTTAAACAACTTCTTCTGAATAACCAAGATGCCTAAGGTGATGATATGTGGCCAGTAGCATGCTAGGATGAAGGGCTACCAAGTTTGTTCAAATGAACTACCTTCACCCATTTGCAAGGTCACAGGGGTCAAATAAGTCAAATCTTTAAACAACTTCTGAATAATCTAAAGGTCTAGGGTAATGATACTTCAACTTGATGTCCTTGTTTGACTTTCAAGGTCACATATGTCACATGTTTAAATCTTTTAATAGATTCTTTTGAATCAAACACTGGTATTTTGCATGTAGCTGTATTTTAGTCCTCTATTAAGATTACAAGTGTAAGATTAATACCAGGTGAGCGATTCAGGCCCATTGGGCCTCTTGTTGCTAATTTTTGGGGCTACATTAATTGTAGTTTAAAATCCAAGGTGGGCATTAGTAATCTAGCCTCGGGCTGCAACTTTCAATTTCTTCTCAACTTCCATCAAGCCAGTTTCGACAAAAAAATTATGAAGAGATACTATCATGGCCCATAGTAAGTGGTGTTAATTTTGGATCAATTGAAACTTGATGAATGTTAAGAAGTTTGGTCAAGTGAATGACCTTGGCCCCTTTTCAATGTCGAAGGGGTGAAATGTGAATGGGAATGAAGTTTTAAACAAAAGGTATGGCTCCAATAAGGAGTATAGGACAAATGGGAAATATGTGTATGGGTGGGCAGACAATAAGGCATCCCTGGTCAAATGAATGACCTTGGTCCTTATTCAGGGTCATAGGGGTCAAATGTGTTCAAACTTTTTAATGAATCCTTCTGAATAACAAAGAGGCATAGAGTGATGATATTTGGCAAGTAGCATAATGGGATGAAGGGATATAAAGTTTGTTCCAATGAATGACCTTGATATACTTTGATGGTCACATACACTTTCAAGGTCACAAGGGTCAATGGTGTTTAAACCTTTCAACAACTTCTTCAGGATACCAATTAAGAGATCTAGGTTCAAACATGATATTTTGTCTGTAGTTTAACAGTGTAATGTGCTTTGAAGTGTGGGATATGTCAATTATGGAGTAATGATACTTATCTTAAAAGGTCAGAGTTATGAAATGAAGACTCTTGTTGTATAACCTGATTTGCACACTGGTGGTCATGTATTTAGAGTTTACTCTAGATACCAATTGAAAGAGAGAAAAATTCACCTGTTGTAATTTAATTATTATAACAATGAAATAGATGTATTCTGATGTAAAAATAAGAATTTGTGAGAGTGAAGCTCAACCTTGAATCCTGAATTTTTGTTTTTTTACTTTCAGGAAGAATATGAGGAAGGGCTACATGAAACTGTTCAATATGAACCGAGACCTCATCAATGGTTACAAGATCCGGTGTGGAAACCACCAGGAGTTGTTAGCTTCTCTCAAACAGGTCAACCAGGTCATACAGAAGGCTGGGCGACTCAGAGGTACGTACTTATCTGTCATCTAGAAGGCTGGACAACTCAAAGGTAAGTATTTATCTGTAATACAGAAGGCTGGACAACTCATAGGAACGTGCTTATTCATCATACAGAAGGCTGGATGACTCAGAGTTAATATTTTTCTGTCATACAGATGTCTGGACGACACAGTTGTACGTATTTATCTGTAATACAAGAGGCTGGACGAGTCAGAGGTACATGCTTATCTGTCATACAGAAGTCTAGGCCACTCAGAGGTACATTCTGATCTGTCTGACAGAAGGCTGGGCAACTCAGAGGTACATTCTGATCTGTCAGACAGAAGGCTGGGCAACTCAGAGGTACATACTGATCTGTTTGACAAAAGGCTGGATGACCCAGAGGTACTTACTTATCTATAATACACAAGTCTGCATTACTCAGAGGAACGTTCTTATCTAGCATACAAAAGTCTGCACGACTCAGATGTTTGTAATTATGTGTAATACAGAAGGCTGGGGAACTCAGAGGTACATACTGATCTGTCATACAGAAGGCTGGGCAACTCAGAGGTACATACTTATCTGTCATACAGAAGGCTGGACGACTCAGAGGTATGCACTGATCTGTCATATAAAAGGCTGGGGAACTCAGAGGTACGTACTGATCTGTCATACAGGAGGCTGGATGACTCAGAGGTACATACTGATCTGTTTGACATGGTTGATGTGGAAATACTTCGGTGTAACATAATATGTAACTTTCCAATGAACGGCTTTGTGCCCTACGCAAACAGGAAAATATCAGCGGACTGAGGCATACATGTCGTCTGCAGGTAAGGCTGAATTGAACATTGACATTGATACGTTTTGAGCCGATTGATTTCAAACTATTAATCGATGATTTAATCATAAACTAGACCGTAGCTAAGATATATCTATATGCCGACTGTGACAGTAAACATATTGAATGACGACCTGAAACCTGTAGCAAATCACATGCAATTCTTGATGAAATACCTGACCTTTTTACCTGAGAATCTTCGTGTAAATGTATAGCATCTCATGTCAAAAATGAAGTTTATAATCTCTGTTATCATTTGCCAATCACATTTGCTGACAAAAACAAATTTTAAATGATCTTTCTAACTTAAATCTGATTAATTAAAAGTTTCACCTTTTCTTACCTTTATTACCACCTGTACGGGTAAATACTGAAGCAACTTTAGAATTGAAAACGTTAAAATCAACGAGAGACAATAACGAACAATTTTCCTACAACTTTTTTTCACATATAATAAATATTTTCAAGTTATGCACATTTGAAAAATCAAGTAAATTAGTAAATTAATTTAAATTTCAATAATTAATTCAGCAGTGGTGTCCCTTTACATAGAAATCAATGTAGCAGCCTAAAGGTTAAGCAATTCACACAGGTGAAACAGCAGCTAGGGTAGCTAGGCACTGTTCTGATGTAGGTAGGTTATGCTGGAGGAAGGGCAGAGGTATTAGTTAAACAGTTGTGTTCAGTTTGGTTGCCTGGGTTTCTATAATATTTAATAGGCCTTGGGGCCTCTGGTAATGTTGTATTTCTTTCCCCATTTTATCTTGTTGATGAAATGAAACAAAATGGATATGTTTACACTTAAATCATCGAGGGAGGACCTACCTTAAAGCTGACAGTGCAAGTTAAAAATCTTTCAATTGTGAATTGAGATTAGAAAAAAAATCTAGTTCCATTCGCTTTTAATTCGTTTTCGATTGAGTTATGAAAATAATATGATAATAATATACAACATTTACATAGCACCCTATATAATTTGAAAAATGACTCTAAGGCGCTTTACAATATATAGATAATAATATTAGCTATATAATTGTTAAAAAAAAACACAAAAAAAACTTACAATCACCATTATACATTAAGCAGTAAAAATAGTTTGTCGATAATTGCATTACTTATGTACATCTCCTGAGAGAAAAAATGTTATTTTTGTGTTTAATGTCATCAAGGTTTTCTTTTGAATATCTACACGTTGAATTCAATTGAACTATACCCTTGAAATATTGGAAATCTCATTCATAGAATGTGTGAGTTGCTTCCCTTTCTACTGTAACTTTACCAGGCTAGTATATTACTCGGGATTCATGTATACATGAGCAGTGATTTAAGTGTGTCACATAAAATATAAGAGCACGATATTTCCATAGATAATATTGTAACGAGCACGCGTCCGGTGCCCGNGATGCTAACGAGTGGTCGATTTAACACGAAATTAGCAGGGAAGTTATAAATCATTTCTACAATGTTCTGTAGTTGTAATTTGAATAATCAACCTTTAAAACTTATGTACAAACACATTTTGGACTAATAAATGGACATTGGTGTTATTTATGTAGTGAAAACCCGTCACACAGGCGCACGGCAATATGTAAACAAATCGGCTGCAGGGCCGAGACAGCGGTGGTTGAAATCACCCATTTATACGGGGCTGACACGTTACAATATGTTAAGCTTGATAAAATAGTTATAATCATACTCTTGCAAATTGGTTTAAAGTATCTTCTGTCCATAGCCAAATTTCTATTAAAAAATATATTTTTGTTTTTTTACAGAACCATTAAGTAGAGATTACGATTTTACATGAGTTTCTATTTCATACGAGATTTATGAAACGAGTCTAAAAAAAATTCAATTTAGCGAGCCTCTGGCGAGCTAAAATGAAAAATTTGTGACGAGTTTCATAAATTTCATATGAAATGAAAACGAGTGTAAGATAAGATTTGTGCTATTTATTCGTATAAAACGACAATTTTCATGCAACCTTGAAATGTAAAAAGCCGCCATTCTCTAACGCCTAAGTCTGTGACATCATGTACTTGTCCTAGGCGTGACGTCACAATGGAAACAATTGAAACTTGCAACCAATCACAGGGCTGATAGGTCATATTACATGGTAATTAATACGCAAACAAATACGACATGGGTATAATATTCACTGGATAACACAGTACATTATGTGATAAAGAATTTTAGTTGTTTAGTAAGTTTGTAGAACTTTCAGTGTGTAAACTTTGCCATATACTAGCCCTGCAGACACTAATAATGGACTAGCCTGAAATGATTTTTTGTTTGTTTGTTTGATTTTGTTTAACTTCCTATTAACAGCTAAGGTCATTTAAGGACGGCCTCCCCTGTGTTCAAGATGCATGCGTGTAGTGTTAGCGTGTGTATTTTGGGAGGCTGCGATATGTACGTGTTTGTCTCCTTGTGATAGCGCGGAACTGATGCCGACTTTATAGTGCTACCTCACTGAAACATACTGCCGAAGACACCCAGCAGGACGCCCCACCCGGTCACATTATACTGACAACGGGCGAACCAGTCTAACTCCTAATTTGCTGAGCGTTACGCAGGAGTATAAACTACCATTTTTAAAGACTTTGGTATGTCTCAGCCAGGGAACAGAACCCAAAGCCTTCCTCACAGGGGCGAACGCTCAACAAATGCCCAAAAGTGAGGAATTGTCAAGGGAGACATTAGGAAGAAGAAAGATATTTAGAAAGGAGAGAAGAGATAAGGTCCCAAATTTAGTCGCCTCTTACGATCATGCAATTGGGGGCAGCAGGTACAATTCGCCTGAAATAAAATTCTGCTGACAGTTACATAATGGATCCAATTGACAACATGATCTATATCGTTCACAAATGGATACATGTTTTCCTTTAAAACAATACAACTTCCTTTTTAGCGCACCATCATCAGATGGTAGGCTGATCAAATCATCCTTTGTCTGTGGTCCGTCTGTTCTTAACCATTTCACCCCTATGTAACTTTAGTAGACATTCCCATGCATTGATCTTGATGAGTCCATTATGGTCAACAGTGGTGAAAGGGTTAAACAATTCTTGTTATTGCTATTTCTCAAAAAGTGTGCTGACTAGATTTTTCTCAAATTTCAGTTGAAGGTCCTCTTGGTCCATAATTGTGAACATTTAATTTTGAGACTTCAGAAAATCAAGATCGATGGCTACCAGGCAGCTATCTAATAGATTTTGACACATTAAGTTTATTATCACTATTTCTCGAGAAGGACTTCACAGATTTTCCTCAAACACAGTACGTAGGTTCATCATGGTTCATAGTTGTTCATGGGGGAAAAAAACAAGATGGCCACCAGGCTTGGATTTTGACAATTCAAATTTGTTATCACTATTCCTCAAGAAGTACATGACAGATTTTTCTCAAATTTCATATATAGGTGATATAAAGGCATTGTGTGATGCATTGAATCATAGGTGTGTTACAGAAAAACAATCTGTGTTAGAATGACAGTTTGATAGGTAATCGTCCATATTTGTGCTTGTTTCATTATGGACTGATCAGCAAATACAAGATGGCCACCAGCTAGCCATCTTCAATTGTGTCAGTTCATGTTTGTTATGGCTGTTTCTCTAGAAGTGCCGGACAGATCATTCTCAAACTTCATAAACAGGTTCCCAATGAACCACAGTTGTGCATTTTACATTTTGAGACTGACAAAAAACAAGATGGGCACCAAGAAGCCATCTTGGATTTTGATAGTTCAAATTTGTTTTGGCTTTTTCTCAAGAAGTACTTGTCATATTTCATCTAGGTTTGGCATGGGTCAGAGTTTTGGGTGTTTCATTTTTAGACTGGTCAGAAAAAAACAAGATGGCCACAGGTTAGCCATCTATTTTGAACACTATGAGTGTTTAAGTTTGTTATTGCTATTTCTCAAGAAGTAAACACTGACCTCACATTGAAAAGACACTCTCAAACCGAGCTGTATGAATTTTTAATCGGAAGTAACCACAACATGCATTCACTATTGACAAGACTCCTGTATAATGGGTCATTGTTACGGCAGTGTTACTTGCTCACTTGTCGCGGAAGGATTTAACAGCAATTTCAAGAATGTAGCGAACATTTCCTGCTCCAGGCAAGATTGTAAGATCTGGTCCAAGATCAAGACAAACGGTTATACAAAGTACAACATGCAGTTCTCTTTATTGACAAATATCATCATGAATTAAAACAGTACCTTACCTTAACCTTAAGTCTCTCTACGCCAGTACGCGCCATAAGGCCTCCATGCTTTTTTTCCGACCCAATATGTCTTTTGCTGCTGGTTGCGCTCTTTTTCAACCGTTCTTTGCCATGTTGTTTTGGGTCTCCCTCTTGCTCTTTCTCTTTCTGATGCCCATCCCAAAGCATTTATTCCCTCTCTCCTCAATATGTGACCAATCCAGTTCCACCTTCTTCTCCTTATATTTCACAGCTGATGTCATTTATGTTGGCTATAGCTCTTTAATTTCAGTATTTGGTGAATGCTGAATTAAAACCTTACAGAGTATTGAAATTGCATTTCTGACACATTAGAATCACAGCTTACTAATAAAATGTTAATACGGAATACACTAAAATGTTTCATCGTTTGGAAAAACCAGCAATATTTTAACGTGTTAAAGTGTTATACTACCACACAATTACTAAAGGAATAAGAGGATATTAAAAAAGTTAAAACGTTCCAATGTGTTACAACATCACAGTCATTTGTATTGGGAATCACAGATCTGCGAGTCAGAAAGCCATTCAACACCGCATGTGCCTTTATTGGCCAACATGCATGATTAGGTTTGAGAGCGCTAATAGTATTGACCCCCAACTGATTGCCTTTAAAACTATAAATCTTGAATAAACAAAAAATACACACATATAAAAAATGTTTTGACAGCTCCTGAATGTCAACCTGGATACTGGTTCTAGTATTAGAAAACATCAAAACAAATATGGCGGACAGCGAACAGCATGATTGTAACTGTATTTTGGGGAGATAAACTTTCAGTACCCCACCTGCTTATATATTATATATATTTATAAAGGGATTGATTTTGTAAGAAGGAGGGACATTTTGGTAGTTAATATCTACTTTCAAAGTTAGAGGCCTTCCAGCGCTTATAAATGGTTTAGAATTCATAACAAGGTCCTTTTTGTGGAGAACCCCAACAGTCCTTACCACTCCTTTTCTTCATTACTACTCCTTTTCAGTCCTTTTTATCTCACCTGGCCCAAAGGGGTAGGTGATCTGTAAGGATCTATCTGTCATCTCTCGCCCATCTGTAAACTTTTCTTTGACCCTCTTCTTCTCGAAAACCACAAGGCCAATAACAACTGAATTTGGTAGGAATCATTCCTAGGTGATGAAGATTAGGGTTTTCTTGTTGCCAAAAAGGGGGAGGGGTTGTGGTATCTAAATAAAATCTTGTTTGCTTTAACTCTAAAAAGAAAGTTTAAGGATGTGGGACTAGAAAATAAAGATCCCAAGTGTTGCAATGGGGGCAGCAATGGGGACAGCCATGGGACAGCCATGGGGACAGCAATGGGGGCAGCCATGGGGACAGCAATGGGGGCAGCCATGGGGACAGCCATGGGGGGCAGCCATGGGGACAGCCATGGGGCAGCCATGGGGACAGCCAGGGGGCAGCCATGGGGACAGAAATGGGGGCAGCCATGGGGACAGCAATGGGGACAGCAAGGGGGACACCCAGGGGGCAGCCATGGGGACAGCAATGGAGGCAGCCATGGGGACAGCAATGGGGGCAGCCATGGGGAAAGCAATGGGGACAGCCATGGGGGCAGCCATGTGGGCAGCCATGGGGACAGCCATGGGGCAGGCATGGGGGCAGCCATGGGGACAGCAAGGGGGGCAGCAATGGGGACAGCCATGGGACAGCCATGGAGACAGCAATGGGGGCAGCCATGGGGCAGCCATGGGGGCAGCAATGGGGCAGCCATGGGGCAGCCATGGGGACATCAATGGGGACAGCCATAGGGACAGCAATGGGGCAGCCATGGGGACAGCAATGGGGGTAGCAGACCATTTGGTTCTTCTGAGTGACCACTGAACAGAAGACATGGAAGAAAACCCCCGATTCTGTAGGGGGCCCCAGAAGAGTCTCCTCAAGGTCACAAGGGTCAAATTTGTTAAAACACCCCAACAGACTTTTCTGAAACACAAACAGGCTTTGAGTGGTCCGAATTTCAGAAAAGATATGACCTTGAATTTCATTCAAACTCAAAGGGGTCTAATATGTTAAAACACTCAATCACTGTCTTCTGAAATACCAAGAGACCTAGAGTTATGATATACATATAGCCAGTGGCTAGCTGACAACTAGTGCTACAAAGAGTTAAAAAAAAATGACCTTGACATATATTCAAAGTCACTGGGGTCAAATCTGTTAAAACACTGAAAGAGCTTTTTCTGTAGATTAGAAAGGCTTACAGTCATGGCAAATGCCCAGGAGCTAGCTGACATGATGTGCTACAAAGTTCGGGGAATTGACCTTGACCAATATTAAAGGTCACAAAGACCCAAGGTTTACCGAGTGTCTTTTACAATTTGAAAATTAACTAACGAGTGTTAGATAAACATGATAACCTACCATCACGAGTTTGGGGTCCTTTTTCTCCCATAACGTTCATATTTTATCTGAAAAGCCATATGTTTCCCTTGAAAATTCACTATGTCAGCTTCCGATGGGGGGAAACAATTGCCGTGAATCATGACGTCACAATGGAAGATGACGTCACAAAGCATTGTTACGTGACGTCATAGGTAAAAAATTGACCAATGAAATCACGTCCAGGGTGTTGCCCACTAGTGGGTAACCAAAACTGTTTACCAACTCCTAGCAGGTTTATCCAATGAATCAGGAGTGAGGAAACCTATAGTGGTTGTGGGAGAAAGAGAATGATCAAATTTGATGAAATAAAATATGTCAGATGTGATCTCATGGTAGGTGTGTGATCTGGGCCGATTTTCATGAAATTATTCTCATGCTCAAACTCCCATTCTGTGCTCAAACCCAATTTCTTGATTAAGTGATAAATAAATGAAAAAATCACATTTTGTCCGTGATTTGGAAGAATGTTTGAGAAACTTCCAGCAGAAAGCTGTTTATAACGTTTGCACTTGACATTTTTACTGTGTCGCATGATTTAAGCCAGTTACAAGGAAGCTGGTTTGAGCACAGAAGACATGCTTGAGCAAGAGAGAACGGTTTCATGAATAAGGGCCCTTAGAAATGTTGGATGTATGTGACAGGTGATGTGATCTGATACAACTGTGATGTGGTATAAATTGAAATGTTTTGATATCGTGTATCTGTGATCAGCTGAGACGTCAAATTCTGTGCCTCAGACCTTACTCCAGATAAAAACTTGTTAATCGAAGAGAGATATTTCAGAGAAATTTTAGCTTTAAAACTCAGCTATCACTATAAACTAAACAAAATTATTTAAGTGCCTAACACTGAAAATTTGACTGGTAATGGCCGAAATTGGACCATCTGGTTTACATGTGGATATGAAACGCCTAATCTAACCCTGTAACCCTGTAGATTTTACTGGTAGGTAATCATTCTCAAAGTGCACCGGTGTTAATGTTTTCCGAAAGCTCTTGGCTTATAGATGTGATTATGGAGAGTGCATATGAACATATCAATAGAAAATATGAAGTAAACTAGGGTAGCATTTGGTTGTTATTGGGTTTTCTCTAGCTGTTAACACAGTGCCGCTATTGGATCTCTTCATCTCTCCAGTCACTGCTCGCACATTAGGCTCTGATTATTCCCTTAAAATAGATTAAGTGGTCTTTCCTTTCAAATAAGGACTTGATAGTTATCCTTTTACCCTTTTTTTTGTACATTTAGTCAGCCTCTCCCGGAGCTTTCAGGATTCGCACACAACACACAAATGCAGTAATTGTCTGACGGTGGATGTAGCGTCTTACAAAACCCTTTTACCACTAGGTTCCGCTTTTTGCGAGGCCATTAAGTTACATCAGACGAAAGAGCTATGTAGCGCAGACATATTTATTTGTCGTTATCCGTTAAAACGATATCCAAGTTTATTCGTAAATGAGAAATCTGTCATCCTCCGAGATTCAAATTGGGGACAAAAACAGATGTGATAGTCCACCATAAGTGACGGGGAGAGAGAGGGACAATTTGATCGTGGCAATGTAGTGACGGAGACTTACACAAAGCTCAGCATCGATAGTGTTATTACGCGCTCATTATACGCTCATCTTACAAAAATACGCAGACTAAACTTTCAATTTTCTCCCCTGAAATGAACGAATTAATGGCTGTCGGTAGTTAGGTGAAAATGCTCAATGGTGAAGTCCTAATTACTAAATGCTTTTCTTTCAGATAATGATGATGGTTGCGCGATCGTATGGTACCGGAGCTCTTCATCGTCAGCCATTAGAGAATTTGACTGCAGACTTGCCCAGTCTCCTTCCCCTCCAACAGCTCGATGAGGCTTTAGAGTCTGGCCCAGCCTCCGAATCTCAGCCAACACCAACAAGGTCAACTGACATCTTGAAACGTTCCTGATCTAGAATCTTGGTGAGTTTGTTTTGTCCACAGTCTGTACTGATTGACCTTTTCGACTTGGTCATCGGTACAGCTCACTCCTTTTATATCTATATAATTGTATTTAGAGAGTTTCAAGCTATCCACGATTTAATATTGATTTGTTTTTGTGTCCACTTTGATGCTGCCTTGTTATTTATGCCTGTTGTAGGTTTTTATTTTGTAGATTTATGGAAAGTGTAAAGTTGTACCAAGAACTGAGGTATTTAACCCTTTCATCACTGTAGACCATAATGGACTCATCCATATCAATGTATGGTAGAGTCTACTGAAGTTACATAGGGGTGAAAGGGTTAAAGCTTTGCTTATTAAATATAAATTTGTTTTGATTCCAGTTCACTGAATAATGAAAAGGTTTTTCTATTTGTAGTTAACATTTTGCACATGTAACTTTTAATATTACAGTAATAATGTCAAATGATTTTTGTGATTCTATTCTTGATTATTGAATCTTTTTGTATAACTCAACCTTTTCATGTGTTTTTGTGATTATACTTGTGTATGTTTTGCTGGGTTTTTTTTCAGAGATTTAATTTGTTCTAACTTTCAGGGACAATTAATTGGCATAATACAAAAAATGAAATTTTATGAAATATGAAGAAAGGTGTTTTGTGATTTTTGAGGTATTTATTTGAATATCAAGAAAACTATTCACAATATTCCAATTTGCTTGCAGTATTATCATAAGAGTCTTGTGTGAAAAAAGTCATATGACAGAAATATGATTCACATGACCTTTGACCTTGCTGACATATTGATATGTCCATTACGTATAATACCTACAGAAGTATATATGTAAGTGCCCCTCTTACCAGCTTCCATTACACTTATGGTACTGTCACCTTCGGAAAAGTGGTCACACTATGCATAAATATTCAGCTTCCTTTTATGATTTTACGAGTTTCAAGAAACAGCCTTCCTCAGAATGGCTTAACCCTTTCACCACTGTACACCATAATGGACTCATCCAGATAAATGCACGGTAGAGTCTACTAAAGTTACATAGGGGTGAAAGGGTTAAGTTACTAAAATAGCCTGGAAAGGAGGAAAACCTTGTGATGGATATTGACAGTAATTTACACAAAGCTAGCTGGTCATACTGCTTGTATAGCTTGGCCTTCTGATAATATTTCTGCCTTTAATTTTATCAAAACTGACTTCAGGAAAAAGTTGTCTTTTATTTTTACCTACATGTTATATGAAGAAGAGTGTGATCTATTCTGCACTGTAACACAATACATTTGACTGCGATGTTTAGCAGCGATCCTGAAGGAGTTATTCCCCCTTTAATGCCTAGAACAGAGTTTAAATATGGTATCACTAATGTCAAACAAGTGGTCTAGCTCTTACGGAAATCTTTCTGTGATATTGGTGTTTCCCTTAAGACTCCGACAGTCATCGTTATTCCTGCCTGGTAATTATAGATTTCTTGGTATATGTCACGATTGTTTCCTATTGACAACAACTTTAAAGAATGTTATTAAGATCAATGTCTATCAAAAAAAAAAAAAATCTTCAAAATCAGTATTTGACACGAAATTGCCATCCATCTTGGTTAGTTTCATCAACATGTACAAATTTGTAAATGTTGATTTTTTTATAGGAAGTAAATTGAAATGTATCTGTTTTTAAAAGGTGGAATGTTGGTAGACAATTAGGTCTGTTGTTCACAATTTAGATAGATGGATGTTTTCTAGACTTTGGTGACGTGGTTTAACAATTTTCTTATACAATGCTTTCAGTATTTTACAGTGTCATTTGTTATTTTTTGTTTAAAAATTTCAAATGAGTACTGGATATTAAGTGAAAAGCTACCAACCTCCAGGGAACTGTACATATATATATTTACCAAAGTCAACACAAATAAACACCCGGCTAGCTTTTCAGGCCTTTGGGCTCTTGTGTTATAAACTTCAAATGACTTCTTCTACAAAACCTTGAGGCCTAGAGTCATCGTATTTGACATGTAGTTTGCTAGTAAGAGTGGAGGCGTGTAAAATGAGGTCAAATAAATGGCCTTTACTCCAAAGGTCCCAAGAATCATATAAGTTATAAAATAAAAATAAAAAAAATAGTTATTGTGAGATACATTAATATAACAGCCTTACATCCATCTTCCTTACTTTCTCCCTCTGACACAGATAATCTTCTCACTGGTTTTCATCAACATTCAATAAAAGTTAACTTCCTAATATATTTTACTTTTATTTTGAAAAGAGGGACAAGCTAGCTTCACTGTCGAAGGTACAAATTGGAATTTTGCAGCATCTGTCTCAATCTGGTAACTTTTCTGCGTATTTAAGCCTTTAATAGACTGTAACGCACATTCGCCATCAGCTTTTTTCAAGGAATGACTTCGCCTTAATATAAGAACTGTAAGGCAAAGGCCTAACAGACTGTCAAATCAAACGTGTCCCACAGACCCCAAAGTTGGGCATTCTTAAACAGACTTAAATTTTCATGTCAGACATTTCTCACAAACCATCAAGTCAGACATTTCTTAAAAGCCTCTAAGTTGGACCTGGCTCACAGGCTCTGCTTGGATATGTCCCACAAACTGTCAGGTCAGATGTGTCCCAGTCAGATCACCAAGTTGGACTTTTCTCACTGATTTTCGAGTATGGCGTTACTACTGAGGTGATGTTCCCGCCCCAATACTGGCACAAATGTCCGTTGCTATGGTGATGATGAACAAACAACATGTTCATCAAAGTCACTGGGTTGTCTTTCACTTTTAATTGCTCTCCAATCATTTTCAAATTTATCTCAATTTTGAGATGAAAATAAGATGTCTGATCAAATTGATGACACATCTGAAATGGGTTACGCGAGACAGTTACTGTTAATGCGCTCGCAAATCAAGTAGCCCTCTAGTGTTGGTGACAAGTGTCAGATTAAATACTGATCTGCCAATAAACCACATTGTAGAAATTTAATTTGGGGCCACTGGGATAAAAAAAAAAGTGGGCACCTGAGGTCTGTTTTGGATATGAAATTAAATTTCATATCGAAAAAGAGTTCAAGCCAAATTTATATAAAACTAGTTTTGCTACAGAATATTAAAAAAAAAAAATTGGTGTCCGGACAATAATTTTCAGGTTTTGTTTCTAAAAACATTTAAATTTTATCCACTGATTACTTGCTATTTCTATACATTTGTACTTGATAGCTCAGGTTACCTTGGCCAGATAGCGCTCGAACTTCATACAAAGCCTCTTGGCAAAAGTACGTCCTTGCGATTGCTTTTCAAGTCCAAAGGTCCAAGGTCAAAGTCAAATTAAAATCACTATAAATAGAAAATTGGGTTTTGTGCAATAACCCAAAATCTTTTCAGCCAAATTTCGCACTCCTTTCTTATAAGAAGTGCTAGCTGTTTTCCATTGCTTTTCAGATCTGAAGGTCAACGCTCAAGGTCACTCTTGCTACGAATTTCTGTTCAATCGATGGAGTATTTATATATATAATTAAGGGCCATAACTTTCAAACTTCAAACTATACTTTCTATCTGGAAAAGCTTGCTTAGGATTGCTTTTCTTGTTTGAAGATCATTGTCACTGATACTATAAATTAATAGAGCAATACATTTTGCACCACCCAAATACTTTAGTATCAGATTAAGCCAACCATGTCATCCCTCGACTTCAATACAGACCAATACTGATAGACGGGATTAGTATTGCTTTGCAATACCATTTTAAATTTAGCAATAATTTGTTAGATTAAATATTTTAAAAAAATTATATGAACTTTGTTCAATAATAATTATGCTAATGAGAAAAATGAAAAATTGTAGAAGCATGGGTGGTAATGCGAAGGGGATCTTTATGTTTATGAAGCAAATTGAAGTAACCCAGGGAAACCCCACATGGTCGTGCAGGTGATCAATGCTTTTTCACGTCTGATCGGGGAGTCAAACTCTGGCCAATTTGGTCAAAAATTGAATGCACTAAATCTGCTTTGTCACCAAACCACCTGAGCAGATAGATTCCAATGCAGACCAGGGCCCGTATTCATGAAACCGTTCTCATGCTCAAACATGGATTCTGTGCTCAAGCCAGCTTTCTTGTAACCCACCTAAATCATGTCAACGATCAAAAAGTTAAATTTAAATATCGAAAAACAGTATTCGGCTTCAAGTTTCTTCAATTTTTGTTCAAAACTTTAACAATTTTTTTTTTTTAAATAATTCATAACTGGAACAAGAAATTAGACTTGAGCACAAAAGCCATGCTTGAGCATGAGAACGGTTTCATGAATACGGGCCCTGGATGGTACAGTTCAGGGTAAACTTATAGTGGAGGAATTTCTCATTATGTTGTGTAAAGTACCGAATATTGTATGATAACAGCGAATTTGTGGAATTTATATCACCCGCTTTCAGGACATGTATTAGCAAAAGTCTATTGCAACCTCGTTAATTCTCATTAGTATGCAAAGATCACATTCAAGATGGATGGAACTCCGTCTGAGGCATGTTTGTGCATAACAAATTTTATTGAGGTCAGCCCATTTAAAAGCAGGGCAATTATTGTACAGAAACCAATAAGCCAATCACAGGTTTGTAGCCTCATTAATTGTGCGTAAATATGCACAGATCATATTCACGATCGAAACTCAGTCTGAGACATATCAACATGTTGGTACATAGCAAAATTCGTTGATATTATTAGGGCAATAGTGCATGGAAACTAATTGGCCAATCATAAGTTTGTACCCTAATTAGGTATACATGAATATGCAAGGATCACATTCGTAATCAAACTCAACTTCAAACATGTTTTAAAATATGTATGAGCATATCAAATTATTTTGAAATCGAACAGTTATTGCACAGAAACTAAACCATGACAAACGGAGGGAAAGGCCTAAATTAATAATAAAAAAACATTTTCTTAAAAGTTTCCACATTAAGGTTCCCCTCTCTCTCTCCCCCCCCCCCCCCCCCCCCCCGTGCTAACATTAGGACCAACAAGAGTGATTTATGGAAGTTTATAGAAGTTGAAATAACTTGTTTCATAATTGTTGAAAAATAAATAAAGCTTACATTTTCTTTAAAAAATTGTCCCCCAGTTAAATATTTTGAATTGATGGCAACTTTGACTGTGGTGTATTATTTTATTTAACATTCTGTGACCGAGTGATATTTTTCTACTTTTAAGGGTGACAATCACAAACTGAATACTGTTAACCAGGATTACTACTGAAAATCGTAAACTAAATGGTGTTACTCTGATTCATAGGTGTGGATGTTTGAGCCAGCTGGTGAGATGTACATGCAGTGCTGTTGCTAGCCTGGGGGGATTATAACTCCCTACATTTAAGCACCAACACAAGCTGTGTTTACAGTGTTGACGGAACACTTCACAGCCGCAAAATTACCTCAAAATCCTGTCCCCTAAAACTTTATGTCCCTATTGAATTTGTCATCAGCTGTAAATTAAATGAAATTTAGTTCCATTAAATGATTAATTTGTGGTAACAGATGCAATACTTTAAGTTTTTTCTTTACTCTGCAGGTAAACATCCTGAGACTTAATGGACAAATAGTTTGTAAAAGCTGTAGCCTACAGATTTATGAACTCTTAAATAAACATAATCAGGGATTCGTGTTCTCTTTAAGCTACTGTTACTATAGCGGCTCAATAGTGTGAGGTAGGGAACGTGTGTCAGAAATAACTGGATAAAATAGAAATTAAACTGAATAATTTTTTCAAACAACGATTCTTTCAAGGAAATGCTTTTTGATTCAAATAGTTGAATATTTGGAAAGAAATTTTTAACATAATGTCCTCACGATCATGCTAGTACCTTCCAGTAGTATGACAAATTGGCAGATAGTTCTTGTTTATAACAATAACAAATGCCATGACACATTGTCAAATAGCCTTTACTTGTGTATGACAGTAGCCAATGATATGACACATTGTCAAATAGCCTTTATTTGTGTATGACACTTGCCAATGATGTGACACATTGTTAGATAGCCTTTATTTGTGTATGACAATAGCCAATTCTATGACACATTCACAAATAGCCTTTACTTGTGTCTGACATTAGCCAATGATGTGACACATTGTCAAATAGCCTTTATTTGTGTATGACACTTGCCAATGATGTGACACATTGTCAAATAGCCTTTATTTGTGTATGACAATAGCCAATTCTATGACACATTGGCAAATAGCCTTTACTTTGTGTCTGATAGTAGCCAATGATGTGACACATTGTCAAATAGCCTTTAATTGTGTATGACAATAGCCAATTCTATGACACATTGTCAAATAGCCTTGACTTGTGTATGACAAAAGCCAATACCGTGACACATTGGCAAATAGCCTTTTCTTGTGTATGACAGTAGCCAATGATGTGATACATTGTCAAATAGACTTTATTTGTGTATGACAATAGCCAATGATGTGACACATTGGCAACTAGCCTTTACTTGTGTATGACAATAGCCAATGATATGACACATTGGCAAATAGCCTTTACTTGTGTAATACAATAGCCAATGATGTGATGCATTGGCAAATAGCCTTTTCTTTTGTATGACTGTTGCCAATGGTGTGACACATTGTTAGATAGCCTTTATTTGTGTATGACAATAGCCAATGATGTGATGCATTGTCAAATAGCCTTTTCTTTTGTATGACAGTCGCCAATGATGTGACACATTGTCAGATAGTCCTTGCTTGTGAACAGCAATAGCCAATTCTATGACACAGTGTCAGGTATTCTTTACCATTACCCAGTATGTGTTTATGACAGGTTGTCGGCAATGCTATCATGAATCTCACGGATTAATGTTAACAATACACAGAAAATGCACAAAATGTATCATCTTGAAAATTCAAACTTAAAATCTTAAATAAGCCCATCCCACAAAAAAGTCATCAACTTTTGCAGGCATAGTTAACTTAAAAAATAAAACAGCATAAAAAAATAATTCTGCCTAGGATTTTAAAAGATATAAACTTCACTGATTGTAACTTACCGTATTTTACCGGCAATAAGCCCCCTCTCGCAAATAAGCCTGCTCCCCACTTTCTTTGGTAAATGTTCTGGAAACAGGGTGGGTGCCTGCCATTGAGCCCCCCCCCCCCCCCCCCCCCCTTTTTGCCCCTTTTTTTTTTTTTTGGGGGGGGGGGGGGGGGGGGGAGGGCTTATTGCCGGTAAAATATGGTATGCATAAAAAGAAAATATAATTTAAAAAAAAAATGTGTTTCTACAATAAATATTGGTGAATCAGTAACAAGACATGAAAGTTATTACACATATATATATAAGGCATATACTTTATAATGTACATATAATAAACCCTGACCCCCAGGGCTCAGTCATCCGTTTTAAAATAAATTTTAAAGATTTTCAGTTTTTAAAGGACTTTTGTGATGAATGTATATGTATGTTACACTATACATTTGTGACATTCTCTTCCCTATAAGTGCTTTAAATGTTGGTTTTACTTCTGTTTAATGTCCTCCAGTCCCAGATTATCCTTTTGATTGCTCAAATAGGTGACACCTTTTAAATTAATTGTGCAGGATGATAAATTTCATTTGAGCACTCTTAGATTGAGTTCACCCTACATCCTCCTTTTGATATTAACAAAATATATTGATTGAAAATATAGAGAGGAAAAAAATCCAATTACTGTCATTTATTTCTTTTAAATTAATTTCTGGTGGAGGTATGTCTGTGAGATCCTCCTAGTGAGGATAGAAATGAATCTTTGATGAGGTTTTGATTAGATAGGACACTAGGCCTCTCCAATCTGCCAGTAATGAGTGTTCCAGTGTTCAGACTGAAATTAGACAGCACATCGCCGATAATTTTGATGTTATCAGAAATATCGTTTATAAAAAAACGTAATTGCCATGGTATCATTTTGAACATCGTTTCTAAATAGTTCATTTTCTGTCATAAGAGTACATTTTTCACCTTGAAACATTCATTTTTAATCGACAAAATCGAATTCATTTGATGTGGCGACAAAACATTTGTACTGTACCAAATTCAAAGTATCAGACGGCTGACAGGTATGTTTATTGGGGTCGAGTATGACGGCATCATTTTACATTTGTATAAAAAAAAGTGTTATTACTGTAAGGGAAAGTGTTATATTTAGCGGTCTCTGATTTTCCAAGATTTGCTCAAAAATGGTCAATTTCCAGGGATCTGTCTTTGGTGGATTTCTAACCTATTGACCATCACACTGTACTTTTAACCCTTTCACCCCTATGTAACTTTAGTAGACTCTACCAGGCATTGCTATGGATGAGTCCATTATGGTCTTCAGTGGTGAAAAGGTTTAAGATGGATTGATTTGGTTTGCAGTATGTATCTTTTTGTGGAAAAAAAGTATTACATCAAAATTAAGAGCACAGCAGAAAAAACACTCTTTTGCATTATTTAAAAATAAATGATTAGGATAAAATAGTTGAATACATTACAAACCTGATATGCAGTGAATGCCCATGTCATATTTTTTGTATTTGACTTTATGTAATATATCACCCATAATGTCTTCAGAGTTAAGACGAGAGACATGACGTCATTGTATCATCACTTTGAAAGTGATTGACATGACTTACATAAAGATGTCAATTAACTCATTCACCCCTGAAATTTCATATTGAACTATTCCAACCTTTGAATTGGAAGAGTTCAAATGTGTCTTCAGGGGTGAATGAATTAACATTGAAGATTTCACAATGGTCAAAAAAGATTTGTCATGTGAACAGGATCGTAAGTTTGTTTCAATTTCAAACGGAAATTATGAAACTGATCCAAAGAATTGTTTTGCTTGGCACTTAACTAAAATAAAAACTTCTGGTCTTGTTTCAAAATTTTATATAAAAAATAACCCCATTGAAGAGTCTATATTCATGTCATCTGTATTTCTTTTAATATTAAACTTTTGAAAAATACAAAAAAAAAAAATATCATCATTTTACAGTTTCCATGTAAGAACATCCTTCAGAATTTAAAAATTTCAATTTAGATGTAAACAAATTTTAAGACATTAATCATGTGCTTCAATATATGAAAAAAATTGAGTTGTCATGGTACAAATAATTATTTGATTTATTAATATAGATACAGTAGATTTCTCTTAATATCACTTCCCATTTGTCAGAGAAAAACATGATATTAACAGAAACATGACATAAACAGAATACATATTTTCTGATGTTTTTCAGCACTCAAAACCGGAAGTGAACTTATAATTTATTAGTCAAATGCCTAAGTGATGTGGCCCTACGAAGAAGATTGATATTTTGTAACTAACCTTGTTCTTTACCCTAGTTGAAATATAGATATAAGTAAATAAGTATAGAAATAAATATATTATTTGTATTTCATTTCAGTATGCAGTTACATTTCATATAGTTAGTAGCAAAATGATGATCAGTACGATCGTAATTATGATTGTTTACTGCAGTAGTGATATAGGCATACAAGTGTTTGGCTGGTATTCTGCATAAAATTCAATTATAAACATGAGACTTGGTAAATATTTACCTATATCTTGATATATATACTGTTCTTTCGCTAATAACATCTTTTTATAGGTTAATTTCCTTAGATATTTGCTGCAAGTGTGTAATCGAAGATAGTACACATGTTATAATTAGTTGAAAGAATACATCACACTTGGCATTAGAAAAGTTTACAGATGTTAGACTGTCCTAGCTCCCCCAACCACAGGTGAATATCATGTTAACAAGTATGTAAGTCAACCTATTGTTTAACAGTCAGCCAGGTGTAACCTATTGTTTGACAGTCCGCCAGGTGTAAAAAATACCCTGTTAGGCCGAGGCATTGTTTACATATAATGCGTCCAGGGTGTGACAGAAGGTCCCCAGGGCATTTATCATGAATCATTACCACCATTTACCTGTATTTTTTTGAGCCAGTGGCCAAAATAAAGTGATATTAAGAGAAATCGACATAAAATCAGGTGATAATAAAAGAATTGAATTGCATAGATTATATAGCAGGAAAAACGGTGCATCAAAAAAACATGATGATAACCGAAAAGTGACATTAACAGACGTGATATTAGGTGAAATGTACTGTATATCTCAAAACAAAATGACATTAAAATACTTCAATATGAAATAAATTGTCCCAGTCACAGCACTGGTAATGATTTTCAAGAAATTGAATTACTTGAATATAAAGAAAAATTGAATAGTGACAGTAATTATTTTACTAATTGATATAAATGTTGGTGAAACTAAATGAAGATGTAGTTGAAGGGATCGACACTGATACATTATGTACGGGGGCAATATAACTTCAGCTGTTACGGTACCGGGGGCCCTGGGAGTGCTTAAGACTCGGTTAACGACCATTGATCTGACTTAGGGGGGATAAGCAACAACAGTCCAGAGTTAATGCTAATATTTCTATCAAACCGTTATAATAGGTGTAATTGTGTTTACGTGTGGCGACGAGACTCGAGTACCTGGGATTTTCGGAGCCTTATAACCCATTGTTACTGGCGAGAGTTATAGGCCTCTACATACCTGGGCCCTTTACACGGATATATATTATATGCATGGGGATCATAATAAAAATGGTTAAGAGTGCAACCTAGTCAAGTGTTGGTGTAGTTAGTCGGGACCAGGGGACGTATATTTCATTCACTGATTTCCTTTACGGATTTGCAATTCGGTACCGCCACTAAATCTTGAACGGGAAAAAATTGAGAAAAATGGAGAGTTGTAGCATGGACGCCCTCCCTGTTAAAGAATTTGACTCGGTGCCAAGAGAAATGGGTAAGAACAATAGGTCGTTACGGGCTTGCAGCATTGGTATGTAACCTTACCAGGGGTCTGTTTCATCCCTATGATGTTCTCATTAGGGAGGTAGATACACACCATTTAAAGATTAGGGGACATCTTAGCTTGGAGCTGGTGACTGTCGCACTTTAAATGATTTCTTTTTTGTGTATATCTACAGATTTCTTTATGTTCAGCATTCTCCGTACTGATGTAAATAGTAGTGAGGAAAGGCATTTTAAACTCGTTCAAGGCATTATTTAACCATCTGGAGATCGAAAAGACTATTTTTTTCAGGCTCAGGTCTCGTACTGTTGCTGTACATGCATGTACTTAAAAGTGTTCGGGGAAAGTGCATTGTATGTATATGTAGGTTTGAAAGTGCCATTGGGATGGTTATGCAGATAATATACAAAAGCTTCGTTGGTTTAATATTTTTTATTCAAAAGTTAAGATTGTTTTAGATTTTTTGTTTTGTTTTTGTGTGATTTAAATAATTGGATTCTAATAAAGATCTCTGAAAAGTTCTGAATATGCAAGCATTGAAAAAGACCTTTTTGTCAATTTCAAATTCAGATTGAAAGCGTTATACAATTAATTATCTTTAATGAGATGCTGTAAACATGGACAGTTTCAACATCCACTAAAAACAACAACTATGTCAACATATTAAACACTATTTAATAACAAGTGACAACATATTAAACACAGTGTATTTACAAGTGACAACATATTAAACACAGTGTAATTACAAGTGATAACATGTTAAACACAATGTATTTACAAGTGACAACATATTAAACACAGTGTAATTACAAGTGACAACATATTAAACACAGTGTAATTACAAGTGACAACATATTAAACACAGTGTAATTACAAGTGATAACATATTAAACACAGTGTAATTACAAGTGATAACATATTAAACACAATGTAATTACAAGTGACAACATATTAAACACAGTGTAATTACAAGTGATAACATATTAAACACAGTGTAATTACAAGTGATAACATATTAAACACAATGTAATTACAAGTGACAACATATTAAACACAGTGTAATTACAAGTGATAACATATTAAACACAGTGTAATTACAAGTGATAACATATTAAACACAATGTAATTACAAGTGACAACATATTAAACACAGTGTAATTACAAGTGATAACATATTAAACACAGTGTAATTACAAGTGATAACATATTAAACACAATGTAATTACAAGTGACAACATATTAAACACAGTGTAATTACAAGTGATAACATATTAAACACAGTGTAATTACAAGTGACAACATATTAAACATCATGTATTTACAAGTGACAACATATTAAACACAGTGTAATTACAAGTGTCAACATATTAAACACAATTTAATAACAACTGTGTCAACATATTAAACACAATGTAATAACAAGTGTCAAAATATTAAACACAATTTAATTACAAGTGTCAACATATAAAATACACTGTAATTACAGGTCAAAATATCAAACATCATGTACTTACAACAATAGTGTCAACATATTATACACAATGTAATTACAACAAGTGTCAACATTTTTAACACAATGTAATTACAACAATATTGTCAAAATATTAAACATGTAGTTACAACAATAGTGTCAATTATTAAACAAATGTAATTACAAGTATCAGCATATCAAACACATTGTAATTACAAGAGTCAATATATTAAACATAAATAAATGTAATTACAAGTTCATGTATCAACATATCAAACACAATGTCATTATAAATGTCAACATATAAAACACAATGTAATTACAACAACTGTGTCAACATATCAAACACAATGTAAATACAACAATAGTATCAACATATCAAACACAATGTAAATACAACAATAGTATCAACATATCAAACACAATGTAAATACAACAATAGTATCAACATATCAAACACAATGTAAATACAACAATAGTATCAACATATCAAACACAATGTAAATACAACAATAGTATCAACATATCAAACACAATGTAAATACAACAATAGTATCAACATATCAAACACAATGTAAATACAACAATAGTATCAACATATCAAACACAATGTAAATACAACAATAGTATCAACATATCAAACACAATGTAAATACAACAATAGTATCAACATATCAAACACAATGTAAATACAACAATAGTATCAACATATCAAACACAATGTAAATACAACAATAGTATCAACATATTAAACACAATGTAATTACAAGAGTCAACATATTAGACACAAAAATAAATGTTTTTGATGTAAGGAAATTATAGCAAGTATGTTTCTTAATTACTCTTAGCTTTAAAGCAAGCAACTCCAGGTCAGAAAAATGACAAACAAATAACAGTTTAATTTTTAAGATACAAACATGGACACTCTACTGTACGCCATATTTAAAAAACATAATTTGTGATTTGTGCCCTGGGTTAGCAAGTACAGTCAGTTTCATAACAATTCGCCATTCACAGATTAAGGGATTAGTGTCTAAAAATGTGTCAATGGACTAAATACTTACGCTGTTATGTGAATGGGATTCAATCCTGTTACAATGCTGACAGAATGTTAAACTAATTTAAATCTCTAAAATATTCGTAACACTTTGATGAGGATTAGCCTAATGTGCCTTTACGCTCTATTAGTGGAAACCTCATGCAAATGTTAATAGGGACGGGAAAGCTGGCTCAGATAATAGTATTAGGTGAGTCTATTATGTAACGATGGTTGTGAAGACGAGTTACTGGATAAAAACATTTGATTGGATTAGCCTCATTATTCTATTGTGATTTAAACAGCTATAATCAGTGTGGTTCATTGGATAATGACTGATTTCATTTTGCTGCTAATTTTTTTGGTCATGAAATGTGTTTAAATGTTTGTACAATATCATAAAGTTTAACAGTTTGGAAAAGTATATGTGTCAATTTTTTTACTTTGTACACAAATAGCGTATGTGTAACAGAAATGTGCATGGCCAGACCTGGATTTGAACCTGGGACCCTCTGAACTCTAGACAGACACTCTGGCAATTGAGATAGTCTCTGGCAAACAACCCTGTCCTGAGTTCTGCTACATACCTCCCTCCTTTGTCTTAGTCTTCACTCCAGAAAACAACACTGTTTACAACCCAGGTTCAGGTATCCCCTGGGATTGCTAAGCATTCACCCAGTACTTAAAACACTTAGGGTTGGTCACAGGCACCATTGTAACAGGAGAGGAAAAATTCATGGCCAGACTGGGAATTGAACCTGGGACCCTTCAAACTCTGGACAAACGCTCTACCACTACCTAATACAGGTGGTCTCTTAACATAGGTGGTCACTTAATACAGGTGGTCTCTCAACACAGGGGGTCACTTAATAAATGTGGTCTCTTAACACAGGAGGTCACTTAATACAGGGGGTCACTTAACATAGGTGGTCACTTAATACATGTGGTCACTCAATACAGGGGTCACGTAACATAGGTGGTCACTTAATACAGGTGGTCTTTTAACACAGGTGATCTCTTAACACAGGTGGTCACTCAATACAAGTCTGCAATGAAATAGTTAGATTTTGAGACTTTTGCAGAAACGATTAGATTTATTCTGCCAGTATTTTTAAGATTGTTTCCCTCTAATATTCCTTCAAAATGATGTATTTGGACTATTGGTACAATTACCTGTCAAAAGCGTTCATAAAAATTTATGTCATAACAACATATGGAAGGTTGATTGATAAAGAAACAGGTATTTATTTGTTTGGCCTGAACACTGTTATTGTACATCGGCAATAGATCATAGATGAAAACTGTGACAAGGAAGCGTTTTCTATTGTCTGCACTCCCATATCCTAGCACTGGAAAAATGTTGTCTTTGGCAATATATTATACTCATCAGCCCTGGCATGCTCTTCACCAATAAATAACTTAAACCTGCAGAATTAAAGGGATGTAAATATGTGTTATTTTCTGTACACTTAAGTACAACCAATTACACAAATAGAAACGTCATCAAAATTCCTCCAGTCTCTTACTCCCTGGTAACCAGGGGCAATAAAAATTTAAATTGAAGAAGGATCCCAGGGGCGTTCATCAAGCTATGTTATTTTGTCGTTAGATTTTTTCTTATACACAAGACTGACAAGTATTGTCCCACTAGGTACATACCTTATGCATTTCTAGCCCAACAAACAAGAATGTTACCTTTCATTTAATTGGATCTGTAAGCTGGCTTTCTCTCCTCCATAAATTCCAAGTCTTTCAATCTCCGACTTTGAAACAAATGGGGATCATAGGATCGAGACAATCTTATGAATTGTAATCCAATCAAATCTCATCTTGATTTGTAACAGTATATATTCCATGCATGGAAAAGGAAACATTTACATCAATTTCAGACGAGAACTCTTTTGTAAATCTTGGGGAGAAGGTTTGACATCGACCTGACATTTATTGCCAATGGGTGCATCAATTCAAACAAGACTTCTGCTGGGTTATAGTAAATTGACATTTTCCCAGCGGAGCATAAAGCATGATGCCGAATGGGCACGGCTGATATTGATACAACGTTGTGTAATAGCCTTGACTTGCTTTGGACCACATTTACGAAAGGACCCTCGGAAACTTCGGAAACGCTACATAATTAGGTCCTAAGACACCGCATTTCCATCCGGAGACGGAGACGGAGAAACCTAAAACCTCGTTGTCGAGTTGATCTCAGATTTTACTGCTACAGATCCTCTGGGCTAAAATTGAAAAGGACAAGACTCTGAGGTTACATTTACACTTTTCTTGACTTTTATTACTGCTCTTGGCTAGTTAGTATAGTCAGTGAAATTAAAAAAGGAATATGCTTTATCATCAAAAAAAGGTATCAGAATCGGCATTTTAAGACACCTAATGAGAAATGTCATTTTGTGTGCCAAGCTTAAAAATTTGTCTAATATTATCAGTAGGTTATGTTATTTTATGTGTCAAACTTTAAATTTTGACAAAATTTTCATTATGGCATATTGTTTTGTGTGTTCATAGTTTGACTTGAAACAACGACATGTTTTTTTTTGTGTCAAGCTTTAATGCTGGGCTTAAAAAGTTACGATTATTGCATGCTATTTTGTGTGGTGAGCTCTCAAGCTGGACTAAATGTTGTTTTGTGTGCCAAGTTTTAAAGCCGGACTTAAATGCTATCACAAAAGCATGTTATTTTCAGTGCCGGGCTTTAACTCATTCACCCCTGAAATTTCATAATGAACTATTCCAACCTTTGAATTGGAAGAGTTCAAATGTGTCTTCAGGGGGTGAATGGGTTAAAGCTGGAGTAAGAGATTCGTCATTGTTTCTGAAGGTCGTTGAGTCCTGTGTCAGGGTCACAGCTCTGCCCGATGCACTTAGGGTCATTCTGTTCCTGACACCTCCAGACATATGCGATGCATTACCCCCTGTCATACAAATGGTGGAATACATCACTAAACCTCCCCTGTGATGAAACACACCGAAAATCCGTCCCAGTGCAGGAATAAAGTCTTGAGTCTAATGGGGACGCCTCAACATGTTCATGCAAAGTATTACAGCATTTCACCGAAGTACTGTTGTCGATCGGTCAAGATAAACATTGCATAAACAGACTTAAGATTGGTCGTATACATATTAACCCTTTCACCCCTATGTTACTTCAGTAAACTCTTCCATGCTTTGATCTGGATGAGTCCATTGTGGTCTACAGTAATATTTTGTGTGGACTATATTGATGTCTTGTAAGCTATTTTTGTAAGAATCTTAAGTATTCTGTCCAATGATTGTACTTATCATTCACAATAAAAAAAAGAAAGATATACAAATGTATATATTTCTGCATAGTGCTGCTACTAAAAAATGAGTGTCAAAAGAAATCGTGTTTCCTAGTAAATATTGTAGGAAAAATAATATCTCGTAGTTTTTCTAGTATTTCCTATATGTCACATCTCGGTGAAATATACAAATCACCAGTAGGTGCTGAAGATATTCAATAGTATTTCAATCATTCATGGTTCCGAAATTTTCGTATAATTTAATCTTCTTGTAAAAGTAGTGAAATAACATTTATACTCAAAAAATTACACATTATCAAATTTGATTTGAACGCAGGAACCCAACATATCTTCAAATGACTTTTACTTCTACAGTCAAACTTCCTTCAATCGAACTTCGAAGATACAGGCCCCCTGGACCACTTGTTGTAACAGTTGTAAATGTGTTACAGTAATGATGAACAGGATCTGTCCAAGTATGGAGGAAATATCTGGCCTGGTCTCCGTGACAGTGGATGAGTCTATTTACACCTATGTACATTGTACCACACAGTGTGAACCTGTGCGTACCTGTGTATATCTGCATGTGACTCCTGGAGGGCAGTGATTAGTGGCTACTACTTCAGGGGATGTCCATTTCTACCTGAAACATCACTCCGTTTGTCTCTCCTTCAGTCTTGTTAGTTTTCAATTCAACAAATCATGTCTATAGTGGTTACATTTGAAAGAAAACATTATTGTGCTTTATACAAAGGTGTCATTAAAAGAACTCTAATGCAAATATATATGTCTGAGATTGGGAATGTAGGAGATCCTCTCAAAAGAATATTACATGAGATTTTGAGTAAAAGATTTAAGTTGTCCAATAAAACCAGACTATCTGGATATAGTCTTAAGAGAGCTGTCTTCTCTGGACAGGTTTTCAGGATATAGACTTTGAGATTTGTCCTATATAGACAGGTTGTCTGGGTACAATGACTGATAGCTGTCCTTTATAGACAGGTTGTCTGGGTATAATGACTGATAGCTGTCCTTTATAGACAGGTTGTTTGAATAAAGACTTGGAGAACTGGCCTTTATAGACAGGTTTTCAGGATATAGACTTGGGGATATGTCCTATATAAACAGGTTGTCTTGGTATAATGACATTGAGAGCTGTCCTTTAAAGAGAGGTTGTCTGGGTATAATGACTCTGATAGCTGTCCATTATAGACAGGTTGTCAGGATATAAACACTTGGATAGCTGTCCATTATAGACAGGTTTTCAGGATATAGACTTGGAGATATGTCCTATATAAACAGGTTGTCTGGGTATAATGACATTAAGAGATGTCCATTATAGACAGGTTGTCAGGATATGGACTTGGAAAGATGTCCTTTACAGACTGGTTGTCAGGATATGGACTTGGAAAGATGTCCTTTACAGACAGGTTGTCAGGATATAGACTTGGAGAGATGTCCTTTATAGACAGGTTTTCTGGATATAGACATTGAGAGCTATCCTTTATTGACAGGTTGTTTGGGTATAATGACTCTGATAGCTGTCCTTTATAGACAGGTTGCCTTGAATGGAATTTTTATTTGGCTGTACAGAAACTTGGAACTTTGTAATGTCTTGAGATGGAAGTTCTTACTTCTTAGTCTTCTTTTTTCACAAGTTTATTCTAATTTCCCAAGTATTCAACAATCAAAACCCAGCATAATGCTCCTCTTGTCAAGTACATACAGTATTTGAAGGAATGCTTTACCTTCAGAAGCATCATGTATAGAATTAATGTAAATCTTATCACTATATTTAAGGTAAAACCCTGAATCCTCTAACTTCCAGACAAACACTGAACCAATTGTAACTTTTTCAGATCTGCTGCTTATTTTTTAAACCATTCAATCATAAAGTAAAAAAAATTTATCGGTAACAATTAAATATTCTAGCTGTTGTTGCTATTTAGGATGAAACAAATACATGAGTCGAACCATTGTGTATATAGTTTTTTAACATTGTGCGATGCTAGCTGTAAGGTGACCAATCTTTCAGTTAAGGATCCCAGTGTCTCAAAGCTGGCAAAACACTAGAGAGTTCCACTGTAGACTTTTATATATTAACAGTTACCTCCCCTTCATTTCATTTTAGATATTTCTAGTAGCATGAGTGGACAAGGTTACTACCATTGACCAGGAAGGGCAGCAATTATAATGAAGGTCAAGGGTTCAAATCCTGGTCTTACCTCGTTGCAATATCATTACTTTGATGGAGAAATCTGTTATTGTTCCATGTTATTTTGTTTACATTTTATATTTTCATCTTTATTTTTTTTTTTCAAGAAAATTCTGCAAATATGGCTGATCAACAAACTTTTAAGTCACTCTTTTCCAAGCTTTCGGGCTTAGCCCTTTGTCAGGGATTAAATGTCTTATCAAATTTAAAATAATGCAGAAAAAATAATTTCAGTGCATATTTTAAGTTTTTGGCAGTGGTATGAGGCTCCTTAATTAACTAGTCCCCTTCACTCCAATTGACATTAGTTAACAGGTTCTGAACCCCTGGGGGACAGGTGTGATAGATTGGTCACACCTTCGTGGTGTTGTGCCAGACTTTACAACCCAGGGGCACCCAGGTTGTGTGTCGCTGTAACGCTCCGAGAGCAGACGGTGGCAAGTTTTCATGATAAATGGGACGATCAGGCACTTAAATGATTATTATATTTGTGTCTAGTTTTGTTTAAGTTTAAATAATATGTTTCTCATTCATCAATAAATAATCATTTTCCTATTGTGTATTGTGACACATACATTGTACACATGGTGATATATTAAGTAAGGTGATCATAGCGGACACTTTAGGCTTTAATTAAATATAAACTGATTGTATGAATAATGCCTTAGTTCAACAATTTTAAAAATTTGCTTTAAATGATTAAATTAAATAACAGAAATGATTTTGATAGCAGGAATAACCATACTAATTAGATTAGATGATTTATTTTGATTGCAATCAGTAGATAAATGTATGTATTTTTATTACAATTCAACATTCTTTATGATGAAAATTATTCTGAAAAATACTTAATCATCAATCTTCAGTAAGCTATCAATTCTATTTAACCCTTTCATCACTGCAAGACCATAATGAACTCATCCCAATTAATGCATGGTAGAGTCTACTCAAGTTACCTAGGGGTGGAAGGGTTAAATCACATTTCCCTAAACACACTAAATTGTGTTGTTTTTTGTTCAGAGAGAAACGAAATAGCCAGTGTGATTATCTGGTTTTGTGCATGCAAGAATTTTAAACAATGATAGCTAGATTACTTTTTTTTCAACTCTATAGTTCTAAAAAGAAATACTTGTTTGAGAACAGATAAATTAAAGACAAAAGAAAGGCCTGGCATTAAAATGCCAACAAATGAAGAAAGCTTGGGAAAGATTGAATTTTGGATTAGTAAGTGAGGTGGTAGACCAAGGAAAGGATTAACTAGTGGGTTAGTAAGTGAGAGGGGAGACCTTGGGAAGGATTAACTATTGGATTAGTAAGTGAGATGGGAGACCTTGGGAAGGATTAACTATTGGATTAGTAAATGAGATGGGAGACCTTGGGAAGGATTAACTATTGGATAAGTAAGTGAGATGAGAGACCTTGGGAAGGATTAACTATTGGATTAGTAAGTGAGATGGGAGACCTTGGGAAGGATTAACTATACTTAATAAGTGTGGTGGGATACCTAGATAAAGATTAATAATTAAATTAGTAAGTGTGGTGGAGACCAAAGAAAGGATTAACTATTGGATTAGTAAGTGAGATGGAGATAGGTTCATTTATAATGGATGTGAGAAGTTCGGGAAGAATCAATTTGTTAGGGAATAATTATTCAATGTCACTAAAAATCAGAGTTGTATACTATAAAGATAATCAGTTTGTATTTACCATTATAAATATACTTAAGAACCATTATGTTTTATATCATACAACATGACATATATAAATCAGTTATTACAATACTTATATGCTATAGAATTGTAGATAATTATCACCAGCCTATGTAGATTATCACGATCTGTACTCACTGAATCGTTGTCTTCAGATCTTATTTGTTTCACAAGTGGTGAAATGGCGTGATAGTAAAGATAATTCTTACCTGGTGAAGTGATTGTTTTACCTGAGGGAATATTGTACAAAGTGGAGTCTTTAAGTACTTGATGGCTGCAGGGTAAAAAAAGTGTTGGAATTTGTACATTATTAGTCGGATTGATGACTACCAGTGTAGCCGTTCGCGTAAAATACTTTCACGTTATTTGTTTTTGATGCCATATATATACTAGTCAACAGATTTTTATCTTCTGAAATGCAAATGATTTGAATGTAAAAAGGAGAAATGCGTTGGCAGTGTGGCCTTGCTATGGTAAATAAACACTGATTTTGAATGTAAATTATTGTCCATAGATTTCCTATGTAAACCTTTATCATTTTAGTCCTTTCATTAAAGCAGTTTGGTCTGTCGTCAAAATAAAGAGGTTGTTGGCATACAGAGGTGAATGTTCCTCCATTGATCTTGTTGCTATAGAGAGGTTTTTGGTATACAGAGGTGAATGTTTCTCCATTGATTTAGTTGCTATAGAGAGGTTGTTGGTATACAGAGGTGAATATTCCTCTATTGATCTTGTTGTTATAGAGAGGTTGTTGGTATACAGAGGTGACATGTTCCTCCACTTATTGTCACTATAGAGAGGTTGTTGGTATACAGAGGTGAATATTCCTCTATTGATCTTGTTGTTATAGAGAGGTTGTTGGTATACAGAGGTGACATGTTCCTCCACTGATCATTGATATAGAGAGGTTGTTGGTATACAGAGGTGAATATTCCTCTGTTGATCTAGTTGCTATAGCAAGGTTGTTTGAGTACAAAGGTGAATATTCCTCCATTGATTTAGTTGCTATAGAGAGATTGTTGATATAGAGGTGACATGGTCCACCATTTGATAAAGTCTTAATATAGAGGTTGTAGGTATACAGAGGTGACATTCCCCTTTATTGATTTAGTCGTTTTATAGAGGTTGTTGGTATACAGAGGTGACACATTCCTCCATTGATCTTGTCGCTATAGAGAGGTTGTTGGTATACAGAAATAACCTATTCCTTCACTGATATGATCAATTTAGAATAAACTCTTTATCCACTATAGTCTGGTCACTATAAAGAGGTTGTTACAATCTTTTACCAGTAATAAGCCCATGCCTGGTAATAGGCCCACCTCCCAGTTAATATACAGATATTAACTGTTATTCTGATGATTTGGTCACAGCTGGATAAGTTTTTAGTATACAAAGGTAGTATGTTCATTAACTTGGTCAGTTAAGAGAGGTTGTCAGTATATTAGATCTACCCTTAGAGGTGACATGTACCTCAAATGATCTGTTCATTAAAGAGACATCATTGTTTCAAATTGATTTGTTCTTCTTATGACCTGGTCAGTTTAGACAGGTTTTCAATATACAGAGGTGATTAGTTTCCTCTAAGACCTGGTCAATTTAGACATGTTTTCTGTATACAGAGGTGATTTATTTCTTCTAGACCTGGTCAGTTTGGACAGGTTTTCAGTATACAGGGGTGATTAGTTCCTTCTAGATCTAGTCAGTTTAGACAGGTTGTTGATATATATATATATATAGGTGATCTGCCCTGTAGCCATAGCCACTTGTAAGTGCTTGCCCAGCCGTGATAGGGAGGGAGAAATGAGCATTGGTCATGCATGATCAAATGTTCGTTATGTGGCTCAGCCTTCTGTCCTCCATGTCTTTATATCTGGATAATGAATCAGGGAAATTAAGGCTTTGATATGGTGACTGGTGGGAGGAGGGCTTCTGTTGGGATGATCCATGGCTTAGCCTGGACCATACATCTCTGTGGTAAATGTGATTGTGTGGTGACCATCTTTATTTCTGTACAGTAAATGGCCTATCTGGTGATCTCCCAAAAACGTCCTTGTGTTAACAATATTAGTACTGGGTCTTCTGATTCTTCTTTCAGGTATTCTTCTTAACAAGTTGTCTTTAGACCATAACATTAGACCATAACATTTAAAGTGTTAAAGGTGCTTAACTCATTCACCCCTACATATTTTAACTGTACTTGCCCAGTCTGGGATTTGGTAAGGTTCAAATGTGATTTTAGGGGTGAATGGGTTAAGGAAGCTTACCGTATACACGTGCACCTGCACAACAGGTATGCTGTGCGCAGAAAATAGGTCAATAGTCTAATGAGTGCAAAATTTCAAGTAAAAAGTAAAATATTGTCTAGACCATAACTTTTAAACCATTAAGGATATCTTAATGGAACTTAATTAATAAAATATGTGTGCGTCACCCACAGAAGGTGTGCTGTGAAATGTATATAGCTCAACTTTAACCTCTTGCTGAAAGGTTAAATAAATCCAAAACAAATGAGAATATATATGGCTAATAAGGGGAGCCCTATGGTATTGGTCATACAACCAAATGTTAACTCTCATTTATTTCTGTGCAGTTGATGTCTTCTCGTCAAAATCTCCTGTGATGAATGTCCTTGTGTCGTGGTCATCTACCTGAAATATGTATGTGTGCAGGTGCATATTGTGAAATCTTTCTCAGCAGGTACCTACTTCTAAATGACACCTGTTGATAATGGACGCTGACAATTTTGAATTTGGTTCTGTATGATTTCCGTCAAAGTGTTTGCTCTTTAAGAGTCAAGAAATACAACCTTTGCCATGAGATACATTTTCCATGATTTGAGACGTGTGTATATTTATAATGGTCACAACCATGTCTAGGGGGTCACCTACACAGCAATTGCCTGTCATTTACGGTAATCCCAACCATTGTGTGACTAAATCTCATGAAGGACCACATGACTGAAATAACCTGTACAAAGAGTCCACTTGATCTGTTATATAAGGATTGACCTTCATTTTCAGACGGCGTATACGGTAGTATGAATTCAGTTGGCAACGAACATATTTTAACACACACCATAGAATATGTTAGTTGCCAACTGCGTTTATACTACCATATATGCCATCAAAAGGAAGGTCAATCCTTATGTTTACGTACAATTTTTTTAAAAAAACAAACAGACGTTGAAGCGGGTTGCTAAGATTATAATGTGCATCCATGGAATAAGAAGTTTGCCAGCATCCCTTTGTTGTATAATCAGACACAATGGATCCCAAATATGGTCCATGTTTCTAGATGTTGAAGGAACCGAACAATGGCTGCAGTCATCGAGCAGTTATCTCGCTGAAGCGTGAACGGCACCATATTTGAAACAAGTTTAACTAATTTATACTCAGCCAGAGTTTGCTAAGCTGAAGAAGGGAGAAATGTTAATATAATATTTTACTTGTCTATGGATGATGGGACCAAATGAGTGTACGTCTGAAAAAAAACATATATACATGTATATAGGATCTTACATGAGTTTCCATTTCATATGAGATTTATGAAACGAGGCTAAGATTCATTTCAATTTAGCGAGCTTCTGGCGAGCTAAACTAAACAAATCATGAGGAGTGTCATAAATTTTATATGAAATGAAAACGTGTGTAGGATCCTTTTTACCACATAATCAAGATCAGTGGCATTTATTCGCGTAAAATGACAATTTTCATGCAACCTTAAAATGTAAAAAGCCGCCATTTTTGACTCCAGCGTGTATAAGTCTGTGGCGTCATGTACTTGTCCTAGGCGTGACGTCACAATTGAAACAATTGAAACTTACAACCAATCAGAGGGGTAATAGGTCATATTACAAGGGTTAAAATGCAAAATAAATATGACATGGGTATGTATATTCACTGGATAATGCAGTACATTATGTGATAAAATATAGAGTCTTCATGATTTAATTGCTGGTATATCTATCTTTATAATTCTAGCAAAATAGATGTGTGTGTGTTTAATGTACCTTAAAACAGACTGTACCTGTGACATGCGTTTCAAACTTTGAAGCTGTCAGTTCAACCTGTAGCTGAGTGATTAGAGTCACATAAACAGATACTATACCCCAAAGGGAATACCTGCTGCATACCTGTAAAAATTTTGATGGTAATCTCGTTAGTAAGGCTCTCACAGGTGTGCGTGTATACTTACCTGTCATTTTACCTGTGTTTGCGCCCATGTTTATTTGTACACAGATATATACTGATGGTTTTATAGTAATTTCCACCTGTATGTGTGTATAAGGACTATCAAGGCTTGGAGTAAATATAATATACCCTGGTATTAATGGTCAGTGACATCTTAAGTCATAAACAGCGGGAGGTGATTAGGGTACAGTGATATAATAATACCACAGGATGTCGACGGACTAGCTAGAACATTAGTTGTTCGTGCTACTTATATATAGTAGAGGGTCATGTGAGGAAACTGTTGAAGTACTGACAAACCATAAAACAGTTATTTTAGATGTGGTGTACCTGGAAAGTCTGTCAGGAAAATATTTACTGATATAACAATAGGATTTGGAATTAATCGGAAGTAGATTTAGAAAGAAAAAAATAATATGAAAGGTGTCACTAATTTAAAGTAAAGACATTTGATCGGTGGGAAGTTATTTACGTGCCAAACAGGGTACAAAAATACATTGGTGTGGGCTAAAGGTGTAACAAATCGGGATAGTTCTTAATTTTCACTGTCAGCCATTCAAATGACGGTTTGTACAGCGATAAAATTTACCATATCTTATAAAACTCTAAATTTCAGTTATAAGAATCTAGTTTGATATTTTTATCTGGAGAATACATTTTTTTTGTGGTAAGACATCTGATCGTTAGGTACATAGGATATTGACCAGAGTATATAACATGTGTGTGTGATGCCAAATCATTAACTGTTTCCCAAGGGAAGATTTCCTGGAGAGAGAAAAAAAAGGAAATTAATAATCCAGTGTGCTATTTGGAACAGGATATATGTTATATATAATTTTCTCTGAGTGTTCACTCCTGGATTCTTACATGTCACAGAATATAGCTGAACAAGGATCAAGTTTTCTTGGGAAGATACAGATGATGGAGACAGGTAACCATGACAACTTGTGCTTACGATCTTTCTTCACGGCAGAAGTTTTATAAAAATAAGTAACGTAATTATATTTTCGATTACTTTGTAAAAATCTACTTCTGATCAACGCTTTATTTTCATATTTAAAGTTCTGATCAACATTTTATTTAAAAATTATATAAAAAAAATATCCTACGACTTTTGAGGATGCAAAAGTTGCATGGAGTCATATAACACACTATGTCTTTCCCGTGTGATTGGTGATTTTTGACATTAATCATTACTAATGACTCGTCATTGTTTCAATTAATGATTAGATTTCATTAACAATAAAGTCTTGAATAATTCATTCATTAAGTATATGTTTGCTATTTTGTGACCATAGCATACCAAATATATGTGCCCCATCACTTAATTGTCCCTTTCACCACTGTAGACCATAATGGACTCGTCCAGATCAATGGGTGGGAGAGTCTACTAAAATTGCATAGGGGTGAAAGGGTTAAACATACACCTATTCTTTCGACATGATTTATACTTATGCTAGTTGAAAAAAGCAACAATTATGTTTTTTTCTTTATTTTTTTTCTTCAATTTTGGACGGTTTTGTAATCATATCAATTTTACATAAATGCAATTTACCTAGGGCACTTATTAAGTGAATACAGTATGCAATAATTGATACGAAAACTTATGGTTGCTTAATACCTGTATTATAAAAAAGTTGGCTAAACATGACTACTATTTTCACCTATATTTTCTGCATCGCTAATTTGGATTACACTTGTAATGCTGTAAATGCAGCTACTTGACACATAGTACATGTACATATATAACAAAACAGAAGAGAATTGCTGTGGTTTCGGCTTATAGGAGATACAAATCTAGCTGACTTGTCACTGTTCTGCTTGAAGTATTATTGCTTGTTAATGGCTGAAATCTTTTTGTCAGGTAAATCGTAATTTAAAAACTGCTGTTTGTTAGTAATTTATGGGGTGGTGGCATGGGGTGGCCCAGTGAATAGTGCACTTGCCTATCACCAAGGCGGCCAGAGTTTGATTCCCTGATCGGATGTGAAAAGGTATATAGGTTCACCTGCCCAACCATATGCATATCATGTGGGCCTTCTCCGGATACTCCGGTTTCCTCCCACATTAAGACCCCTGTGCGCTAATTACATCAGGGCCAACAAGAGTGATTGATATAAGTTGGAATGACTTGTTTCATAATTGCTGTAAAATAAATCAAGTTTATATATTTTGTTAGTAATAGAGTTAAATTTCAGGCAATTTGTAACTAAAGTTGAATAATTTAATCTTGCTTGTAACAAGCATTTTCATTGGCTTAAACATTTATGTTATCAGCCCATAACGTAAAAAAATGATTTCCCTGTTTGTAACGTCACTTTTGATTGGCTGATACAGCAGCGCAATATTTTTTGAGAGAAAAGAGTCCATCAATAAAAGTGGATTTCCACAGGGATTGTGTATAGTAGATTAAATTATAAGGTTTAACTTGAATATATTTTTCATGTTATGGAGCTATAACACAAAAAACCGGAGTGTACTCTCATCATAAACCGTGAAGCGGTTTATTTAGAGTACACTCCGGTTTTTTGTGTTATATCGATCTCCATAACATGAAAAATATATTCAAGTTAATCCTTAAATATTAGGTAATTTTAGATCATATTATTAAGAATGCAAAATAATTTACATTTGTAATTGAGTAAAGAGAATGTCGATGAGACTTGTATATATGAAGGTAATGACACGTATGGATCACACAAAGTTAAACTGTTTGGATGAACAGAGGACCAGTGCTTGAGGTAGCAACATATATCCATTCTGTTGTGTACTGTTCGGATTCGGTACAGAAATAATGGCTACAATTAAGTTAATACAACCCTTCAAAGCTTTTAACGCCGCGTCACAAATAGCCAAATCAGTGGTTCGAACATCTGTCCCCGAAGCCTATTTTATGAAACAAATTATCTTATAAGTTTTGCCTATTTTGTTACAGCTTTTATTTCATTTCTTTCCTAACCGTTGTATTTTTTGGGGGATATTCTGATATCATTAACATTTTCATTTGTTGGAAAACGTCTAGATTTGTGTTAACGCTGTCTGTGTCGTTCGTGAGATTTCATTTTTTTTTTTTACGTTTCCCCTTAATCCATCTAGTATACAGAGTCAAAAACCTATTACATACATTTTGATGTGTGTTTCAAACAAAGTTGACTCTAAAAGCCCTTCACAACTCTTCATCTCCAGAATCTATATATGTATACAGTTACACGGAGACTATAAAAGGTATTGTCTGAAAATGCATTTACTTAATACATTTAAAACAAAAAGATGACTCGAGATTTACGAAGACGGATCGTAGATGGAGATGAAAGGTGTTAAGACCGTCCCGAGCAATAGACGTACGCAGGCTTATCCCAATGCTGGTTTATGTTGGGGGCCAGATACAAATCAAAATCTTGTGTTATTTCTAATGGAGTGTATTTCATCGAGCCATGCTTTCGCTGACGACTGTAACACAGCTCATTTCTCTCACAATCCCCCCGAGGGCTTATTCATATTTAGCAAGTTTGAATTTTTTCTTCCATGTCTGTCAGTTTTCCTTTCAAAGTGCAACAGACTATTAAACTCCTGTCAGTTTTGTAAGGAAATAACAGACATATTAGCACACTAAATCATGGCTTTACTTATCTCTCATCCCAAGGACTGAAGCGATCTGAAATATTCAGTGAAATAACCATCACATTGTCAGGCGGCGAGTAGGAGTTGTCTCCCTCTAGGTGATAGTAACCCTGACAGCTCGGAATCCTGAAAGATAGAAGTGGTGTGACATGTACAGATCAAAGCAGACGTGGAAGCATGAAGAAAATGTTTAATTCTTCACAGATATTTTAATCACAGTTTATATATTTTAAAGACTTAAGTTTGTTAAAGGTTTATAGCATCACTTTGCAAATCTTCAAAATTTTCATGGGAGAAACTAGAATCTAAACATGTCCTAAAAAGGACTTACAATTACCCCTATTTGACAAAAAAAAAAGAAATAAAAACAGAGAATAGGCTCATCTGTGAATTGAAGTTTTTGAGTTTCAGCAAAAAGCATGAGGATAGGAATTCTAGTCAGAATTTCAAAAAGAAAGAAAAATGAGGGTGAAAAAGAGTCTTTCTCTATAGAAAAAAAGGAAGATTTGGCAAATAGCAATGGTTTTACGCTTGAATAAAATGTAAAATAGTTACTTTCCTGTCTTTTTCAACGGGAAACACAAACAATTGATGTTATAACAGTGTATAAGGAAGAGGATTTTGAAAAAATGAAATATTTGTTTTTCAGGCGATATCTCCATGAAAAGTCAGCCGGTTAATATAGCGATCGAGTAGTATGTTGAAGATATATGTCACTGTACGTATTTCAGTGTTTAACTATGTATCAGCAACAACTACAGAGAAAACAGCCATACATAAAGTATATGATGAACGAATTTCCTTGTTGCAATAAAAATGGTGGGCTTTGAAGAAAATGGTAATTGATTTTTTTGTTTTGTTGAAGCATAGAAAAAAAAAATGCAAACATATATAACAGTTTTCCAATTACGCATAATTGATCAAAAGTGAGAGATTTATTGTCATTTCAAATTTATTTAAATATAATTTGTTATTAATATGCTGTTTACCAATAAAATTTTAATCAGTTTCGTTAGGAAAAAAAAAGAAAATGTTTGTATTTCTCTCCTCTATTACAACATCATATTTACAGAAGATTATCATCATTACAATATTCTTTCTATTTTCTTTTGTCAAAATTTCGATCAATTGAGATTTATTATCGTTCTTGAACTACTGGTATAAATAAGACCATACAGTGTAATCTTCAAATGTTTTACTCCTGATCATTGGGGTCGTGATATCATTTGATGTAGAGACGGCCCTGTTGTATGGTGATAGTCTCTGCTTCACCTGGGTGAGTTTTCCAAACAGTGATTTAACGTACTAGCCCAGAGGAAGATGGATTGGATGATTGTATGTAGGAAGGTGTATTGTTCAAACCTGTCATTTATCAGCTGTTTATGTACTGTCAATATCACAACTGATCACAACAAGTGGTTTTCTTATTGTGTTTTGATACTTTAAAGGTAAACATTCAGACACATTGTTATTTGATATTTTAAAGGTAAACATTCAGACACATTGTTATTTTCTATTTTAAAGGTAAACATTCAGACACATTGTATTTTGATATTTTAAAGGTAAACATTCAGACACATTGTATTTTGATACTTTAAAGGTAAACATTCAGGCACATTGTGTTTTGATACTTTAAAGGGAAACATTCAGACACATTGTATTTTGATATTTTAAAGGGAAACATTTAGACACAATGTATTTTGATATTTTAAAGGGAAACATTCAGACACATTGTGTTTTGATACTTTAAAGGGAAACATTCAGACACAATGTATTTTGATATTTTAAAGGTAAACATTCAGACACATTGTATTTTGATATTTTAAAGGTAAACATTCAGACAATGTATTTTGATATTTTAAAGGTATACATTCAGACACATTGTATTTTGATATTTTAAAGGTAAACATTTAGACACATTGTGTTTTGATACTTACATTAAGACTCATTGTATTTTGATATTTTAAAGATAAACATTTAGACACATTGTATTTTGATATTTTAAAGGTAAACATTCAGACACAATGTATTTTGATATTTTAAAGATAAACATTTAGACACATTGTATTTTGATACTTACATTTAGACACATTGTTGAAGCATCGAGGTAAACATCATAGGTACCGTGAACATTAAGACACTGTAATGTAGATACATTGTGAGTATACACTTGTTACTGAAAATAGAATTTTCTAGAATCTAACATTGACGTTTGAGGTACGAGATTGAACTACAAATACAGTAGGAAACATTTCATAACCACAGCCCATTTCTAAAGAAAATCACTGCCAAAGTTACAACAAATGTTGCTTAAGATGGGTTTTTTTTTGGGGGGGGGGGGGGGATCCATGCATATTGTTTTGTAAAAGAATTATTGTCTCAATCTATCAAAATAATTTAGATATATATCAGAGTAGTCCTTGTTTCTCCATGTAACCAAAACTTGTTACTTTCTATAGACTTCTTATCTAAATTATATTAATATTTTAGATTATGCTATATTAGCGTATAACTACCAGGTATGTGAATTTTTATTGTTTGCTATATTAGCATGTATGTATATTAGGCACATGCCATTTAATTGATGAAATACCTTTGCATGAAACTTTATGCATTCTGCGATACTCTTAACTAAGATAACTGTGATATAACCTTACCTCAGGTATATATGTCGATTGCATCAATATATATGTAACTTTTAACTAGCACATGTATTTTACTAGCAAGATTACCATGTTTATTTATATATCGATTGCGTAAACATGTTATTTTATCTAACACATGTATTTTACTAACAAGAGGACCATGTGGAAGATTAGCCTTTGGCTAAACATGTATTTTATCCTCAATAGATAAAGTTTATTATTGTAAGTAGTCAAATCTTGAAGAAGCTATAGCTAACAGGTAATAAATCTGGGCCTGGATATATCTGTTCGAAAATGGAACCAATCGTTTAATTCAGTTATATGCTTTTATTAGTGTTGGAAAAAGAAATACAAGAGTGGAAAGATTTGTTTTCAATTTACCGTGGAATATTTACAGAATTGATTGAGAAGTTTTCTTCTAGAGTTTTGTAATATTTTCTAAGGAATGTTGAAATTTCAATTGATATGTCATCAGTAATCAATATTATTAAACTATATTGCTGAAACTCATTACAAAATTAATTAAAATGTTGTTAATTTAACATCAAGATTTTAAATTGAATGCAATCATTTAAATTTGAATTTCCGTCGAACTTTTGAAACGAAACGAATCCCGCTGATTAGCATGTTTCATCGTCTTTTATAATTTTTCTGTTCTACCAAGGAATACATGAAATTGATGTCATTGTAAATTGCGTTAGTTTGGCTGATTTGAATACATAACGGAATTGCACCTCCGAAGCTAATTTTCAATAGTTGGATTATCAACCAACTTTCTGAGTTGAAAAAATAAGGTAAATTGATTACCGTGGAAACACAAATTTTCAGGAGTTTCCCGTGGTTATAATTACACAGGGGTCTTGGGAATTGAGATATTTTAGAACTAATTGTATTAGCAACTGTTCCTTCATTAATTCAAATTTTATCAGATCGTAGCTCAATGTGTTATGCCATTCCTTAATGCTTTGAAAACGTTTATTACATTATGCATCACTTGTTTTATATTTTTTAATTCCCGGGGATTTCAATAAAATTGAATTTAGGTCCCAAACTTCTTGTAATTGGTGACAATTATTTCCTTCAAATGACAAAATTAAAATCTTTCCGGTAGTAAAACCTGGTGATTATCGCATACTTTAATTTTCTGCTAGTTAAGATAGACTATTAAACCATTCCCAGAGAGTCAAGTCGGGAATAAAAAAAAACGCCCATTGTGTGAGAAGGTTATTTCCTTCCGTTAAACTACAAAGAAATTTGCGAAGATTAAGAATGCAGTCTTGTGTAGTTTGTTTAAGATTTGTGACCTGTGTTTCAGTCATCCACTTCTGACATGCAAACAAGTATTAAATTCATTGTATTTACTTGAGGGATGTAGTTTGTGAGGGTATGTTACCTTTTATTCCCAAATAGTATAGATTTATTAGAGTCCAGGTGTGACTTTACAACTAATCTCTGTGTGGAGAAGCACCTCAGGTCAATGGCCGATGACCAGTGGGACCTGTTCGTTTATACGGAACAACTGGTAGGTCCGTTACCGGGTCGACCTTATTTCATAAACGAACAACTCTGGTACAACCGGCTCAACCGTTTGTACCTCGATAAAAGAAAACGGCCCAGATAGATTGGAGGTCCAGTGTTCAAATCAATATTGTAACTGTTTCGTTCTTTACAGATAATACTGTGTACACCCTTATCCCAGATATGGTTTTTACTCCAGGACGTGATGTACTTCGATTATAAAATAATATTGCGAGACTTTGACTTGTATTCTGTTAATTTGCATTGTGGTCTTTTTCTGTCATGTGGTAACCTGCCCTTCAAAATCACCCTGGGGGTGAGTTGCAATTCCCTATGGGGTCACTATGAAAAGTTGAAGTCAAAATTGGATTTTTCTGTATGGTAAAGTTAACTCAGAATTATCTGAATAAGGTTTAAATTCTTTTATTATACAATGTAGATATCAAGATCTTTATATTTTTATCTCTTCACTTTTAATTGATCGACATTTTAACATGCAAGCTTCCGAGTGTCTATCACTGAAGCCCATGGATAAATGATGTTGAATAATAACAGGTAACTTCCGCAACAAATTCGCTGGGAACTTTTACTATAAGTTTCAGTTTTAGAAATTGGTTTCAACTCCAAAAACAATCATACGACCATGAGATGGTAAATTCCATTTTAAAAAAGTTGCATGATATTTCGGCAAAAAGACGGGTAAAAAAAAAGCGATATTGCAGCCAATTCTCTTGAATTTTTATTGAATACAATAAAATGGTTTTTGGTATCGAAATGTTTGTAAATGTATTTTAGGTTCAAATTATCTTTTTAGTATTCCCAAATTTAAAAGCAGGAAAGTAATTTGAGATTTTATGTCATACGGAGCCCATACTGCAACATATTCAGTGATGTTTAATAGTTATTTCTTATGATAGGTTGCTTTTCTTCCACATATACAATTTCGAATGTAGGTTCTAGCATTTTGAATGTTTCCGTCAGGACTTGAGATTTTCTCATTTGTGGAATGTTATTACCTAAGAAATCTAATAGAAAACCTGCTAGATGTTCAATTATTTTACAGATATATAAAACGGTAGGAAATCGTGGCGCCAGGTGATAAATGAAGCGTTAGTAAGTGGTCATGACTTGCAGTAGTGACAGGTGTGTTCTGTTATTGATGGGTTAGAAGGGTGGGATAGAAACCTGAAACAGAATGTTACCGGTCGTTAGGGCATCACCCAGGTGACTTCTCCTTCTGAAAATATTTATAGGGGATCGTCGCAAACCAGGTTAACTTTTGATATACATGACCACAGAGTGTACTGAACCAGTAATGAACTGTGAGTTTTTTGGTGAGATTAAGGTGGAATTTATGCTGGTTTTAAGTCAAACCATTTGTAGAAGGTACGTATAAGTATCTCCAGAGAGAGGACCATAAAATTGCTTCTCTTCATTTAAAGGTCAGACAAGTAGAAGGATTCCTTCTAACAAGAAATTGTATTCTTTCTTCACTAATGAACAAAACATGTTCTGATTTGATGTCCAGAGAATTTTTCAGTTAGCTATTCACTTATTCAAGTTGTCAGAAAGCACAGGGTGTCAGTGCTAATGTTTTCAGAAAGGACATGTTATCAATTATACAGGTTGTCAGAAAGGACAGGATATCAATTATACAGGTTGTCAGAAAGGACAGGTTATATATTATACAGGTTGTCAGAAAGGACAGGTTATATATTATACAGGTTGTCAGAACGGACAGGTTATCAATGATACAAGTTGTCAGAAAGGACAGGGTATCAAACATACAGGTTGTCAGAAAGGACAGGGTATCAAACATACAGGTTGTCAGAAAGGACAGGGGGTATCAATTATACAGGTTGTCAGAAAGGACAGGTTATCAATGATACAAGTTGTCAGAAAGGATAGGTTATCAACGATACAAGTTGTCAGAAAGGACAGGGTGTAAATGATACAGGTTGTCAGAAAGGACAGGGTGTCAGTGATTCCAGTTGTCAGAAAGGACAGGGTGTCAATTATACAGGGTATCAGAAAGGACAGGGTGTCAGTGATGCAACGTGTCAGAAAGGACAGGGTGTCAATGATACAGGTTGTCAGAAAGGACAGGGTGTCAGTGATACAAGGTGTCAGAAAGGACAGGATATCAATTATACAGGTTGTCAGAAAGGACAGAGTATCAATTATACAGGTTGTCAGAAAGGACAGGGTATCAATTATACAGGCTGTCAGAAAGGACAGGGAGTTAGTGATAAAGTTGTCAATTATTTAACATGATTAAAATTTCCGATTGAGTTTCAAAGATTAACCAAGTGAACTGTTTACTGTCGTTAAAATTGGCTGAGATCTTTGTACCTTGATGTTTGGGGCTTTAAAGCTGCTGGAAAGATTTAAGAGAGAAAGCAGAGCCCATGAATCTGTTATAAAACCGTCGGCGTGGGAATCATGTCGCTGTTTAAACACTGTTGAAGTTTTTCTCCCTCTACTCATTGCATTTGGGCTTTGTAATAGTTTAAATGTTCCAGGTAAAGTCATTGTAGGGGCAATAATTTACTTCATTAACGGCGTTTATTTTCACATTATGTCTATAATTCCACTATTGATTTGTAATTCTTCACCGCTGACGATTACTTAATGAAGATGGAGCGGAGTCGTACAGTTGAGGGAAGGAGACACTTCCGTCATATATCACCAATTGCCACAGTCTCAATGATGCAGTTTTGAAGTCTAAATCAAATTTTTTCCCCGTGAATTAGCTCCTTTAAGTCCTCAACCAGCCGACGTGTTCTGTGCATTGTCCCCAGATTCTACTCCTGCCGTTGAAATCCCAGATATTTCCGTCACAAATAGCCCTTCTGGTTCGGCCGGGCCTCAAGGGGGAGATTCCAGCTCACGGTCGGTAAAGGTGAAATTCATTTACTTCTTGTAAGAACACTTGTGCCTTGTGTGATACAAAATGATGGCAGAATCCACCGGCTTTCTACCTTTAAAATGCTGTTAGTGCTGTGAAGCCCCCATTACCTCATGAACCTCCCCAATTGTCTGGGGATATAAAGGCTTCAAAAAGTGCCCTTGTCAATTTCAACAGATTCAAAATTCCTACATTTTGTAGCTTGGTATTTGTTCATCACAAGTAGTAGGTGTGTACAAAATTAACAATTGTAAATCTCAGCTCTTTATTTTCAAACAATAATAGATAACGGTCTTACCTTAACTTTAGATGGAGGAGAAAATAACAGACCTTTGGCCAAAACTTTTCGATGGAGGGAAAATAAAAATTGTTTGAGCTGAACATTTGAATGGAGGATAAACAACAGTCAATTAAGGACAAAGTTGTATTTGTGTCATTCACCCCCTGAAATTTCATAATGAACTATACCAACCTTTGAATTGGAAGAGTTCAAATGTGTCTTCAGGGGTGAATGAGTTAAAACGGTAAATTTTCAATGACAGATTACATCACTCAGTATGGCAGTTCACATGGAAAGGTTTATTTAGTGATATCTTTTGCAATAATTTCTGACATTGTTGATCCAGCAAAATTCATTCTGTCTCCAGGGATATATAGCAGTCAAATTTGTGTTCATCTGTCTGTTCAGATCCTGTCTAGACTGGAACTTCTGAACCACTGCATATCAATTTAACAAAACTAAATGACAAGATGGTGTGTCATCCACTACATATAAGACTATACATACCCTTGTAATCAAATATACAGTAAGGTAGTTGTTGAGAGCCTGGATCAAACGCACCCCAAACTCAAGCACACAGCAATATGGTTGTTCTGAGCCTGGATCGAACACGCCCTAAACTCAAGCACACAGCAAGATAATTGTTCTAAGCCTGGATCGAACACGCCCCAAACTCAAGCATACAACAAGATAGTTGTTTTGAGCCTGGATCGAACATGCCCCAAACTCAAGCATACAACAAGATAGTTGTTTTGAGCCTGGATCAAACTCACCCCAAACTCAAGCACACAGCAATATGGTTGTTCTGAGCCTGGATCGAACACGCCCTAAACTCAAGCACACAGCAAGAGAGTTGTTCTGAGCCTGGATCAAACACGCTCCAAACTCAAGCACACATCAAGATAGTTGTTCTGAGCCTGGATTAACCACACTCAAAACTCATGCCCTAATCATCTTTTCTGATATTGTTAACCTACTCATCAAAATCAAGTAGTACAGCCTTATGTCTTGATATTTGGTTTGGTTTGGTTTGTTTGTGTTTTACGTCCTACTAATTATAACAGCTATGGTCATTTAAGGACGTGCCAGGTGGTGGTGGTGGAAGAAAGCCTGAGTTCCCGGAGAAAACCCACCGACCATCGGCCAGTATCTGGCAACTGACCCTTGTAGGTCTCGAACCTGCGACCCAGTGGTGGAGGACTATAGTGCGAGCAGAATGTCAGATGCCGTAACCAAATTTCGCTACCGCAATCCCGTCATGATATTTGGTTATTAGGTAGCTTTAGTAATGGGCTTTCAAGGTCACAAGTGTCAAATATGTTAAAACTATTGATGACATTGACTGTTGCATGATTTTGGTTGTTTGATTGTTACAAAGATTATTGTAGTATGGTGACTTTAGCTGTAGTATGGACATTATCATTGTGTCTACCATTGGTAACTTTAGCTGTAGTATAGACGTTATCATTGTGTCTACCATTGGTGACTTTAGCTGTAGTATAGACGTTATCATTGTGTTTACCATTGGTGGCTTTAGCTGTAGTATAGACGTTATCTTTGTATCTACCATTGGTGACTCTAGGTGTAGTATAGACGTTCTCATTGTGTTTACCATTGTTGGCTTTAGCTGTAGGATAGACGTTATCATTGTGGCTACCATTGGTGACTCTAGCTGTAGCATAGACGTTATCATTGTGTCTTCCATTGGTGACTCTAGGTGTAGTATAGACGTTAACTTTGTATCTACCATTGGTGACTCTCGCTGTAGTATAGACGTTGTCATTGTGTCTACCATTGGTGGCTTTAGCTGTAGGATAGACGTTATCTTTGTCTCTACCATTGGTGACTTTAGCTGTACTACAAGGGGTGTTTGCTATATCCTGGATAACTTACTTACAGGATGAGGTTCGGCCCTGACAGAATTAACTCTACACAGTCTCCTAACTATCACATTACAGTTAATATGCTTTATTGATCCCGCCAATCTGGACCGCTCCATTACCCTATAAGGGTCAAGAAATGGAAATAGAACAAAAAAGGTTGTTTCTGTGGCCAATTTGATGTAATAGTTAATCAGGAGCGTGTCTACATGTCTGTGGTCTTGTGTATCCACCTCTCTCAATCCACGACGCTTCGTTGGTTGATGGTCTTACGAATCTGTCTCACGGAGCACTTACTAGGGTCTATACAACAGTCTATAGATTACAAACACTCTGATTGCCCCAATGGTATTTAGTGACCCAGGCAGCGGGACTACTGATTTACCTCTTGTTAACAGACAACGGATCTACGAGGCCAAGGAACGGCCACAGAATAGGAAGACTTACGAATCTATTTGGCTTGTAAGTTAGATTGTATTGGCCAAATAAGGGCTGGTCGTTGTAAATTATAGCATGGAATTCGCATCTGTAAATTGAAACTAGCCAGAAAATCCATTCTGCCCAATTAAGGTAATTCTCCGGTAATATTGATCTGAAAAGACCGAATATTTAGAGTTATGTCCCCCTAATAGATGATTTACAGTGTACACATCAGTAAGTATTCATGTACCCAACAATTCAAATGTTCAAATGTAAGAAAAATAATGTAATAATAACTTCGTGAATCGACTTCGAGTAATAATGTTTGACACAGAATGGAGTTTTGAGGATATAGGATCAGCGTATTATGACATTGCTCGTGATTTTTCCAGCATTATCAAATGAACCAGATGACTGATTTAATGTTAAATCTAAAACAGTGTGATCAATTTATATATATATTGTGTAACGGTGTCTGGAGGCAAGCAATCACCTATGTAAGGTGTTACAACACCAAACACATAAACAAGCTTTAACAACCCCACACAAATGTAAGGTACTATAAGCTCACACAGAGCTCATAGGTATACAAGATATACCAAGCCCACACAAATGTAAGGTACTATAAGCTCAAACAGAGCTCATAGGTATACAAGATATACCAAGCCAACACAAATGTAAGGTACTATAAGCTCACACAAAGCTCATAGGTATACAAGATATACCAAGCCCACACGAATGTAAGGTACTATAAGCTCACACAGAGCTCATACCTATATATATATACAAGCTATAATAAGTCCACACAAATGTAAGGTACTATAAGCTCACACAGAGCTCATACATACACAAGATATACCAAGCCCACACAAATGTAAGGTACTATAAGCTTACACAGAGCTCATACATATACAAGATATACCAAGTCCACACAAATGTAAGGTACTATAAGCTCACACAGAGCTCATAGTTATACAAGATATACCAAGTCCACACAAATGTAAGGTACTATAAGCTCACACAGAGCTCATACATATACAAGCTATAACAAGTCCACACAAATGTAAGGTACTATAAGCTCACACAGAGCTCATAGGTATACAAGATATACCAATTCCACACAAATGTAAGGTACAATAAGCTCACACAGAGCTCATACATATACAAGCTATAACAAGTCCACACAACTGTAAGGTACTATAAGCTCACACAGAGCTCATACATATACAAGATATACCAAGTCCACAAAAATGTAAGGTACTATAAGCTCACACAGAGCTCATACACATACAAGATATACCAAGTCCACACAAATGTAAGGTACAATAAGCTCACACAGAGCTCATACATATACGAGCTGCTAACAAGCTCACACAAATGTAAGGTACTATAAGCTCACACGGAGCTCATACATGTACGAGCTTTAACAAGCCCACACAAATGTAAGGTACAATAAGCTCACACGTGGTTTATACCTATATATATACAAGCTATAACAAGTCCACACAAATGTAAGGAACTATAAGCTCACACAGAGCTCATACATATATATATATACAAGCTATAATAAGTCCACACAAATGTAAGGTACTATAAGCTCAAACAGAGCTCATACCTATATATATACAAGCTTTAACAAGTCCACACAAATGTAAGGTTCTATAATCTCACACAGAGCTCATACCTATATATATACAAGCTATAATAAGCCCACACAAATGTAAGGTACAATAAGCTCACACAGAGCTCATACATATACGAGCTGCTAACAAGCTCACACAAATGTAAGGTACTATAAGCTCACACTGAGCTTATACCTATATATATACAAGCTATACCAAGTCCACACAAATGTAAGGAACTATAAGCTCACACAGAGCTCATACATATATATATATACAAGCTATAATAAGTCCACACAAATGTAAGGTACTATAAGCTCACACGGAGCTCATACATGTACAAGCTTTAACAAGCCCACACAAATGTAAGGTACAATAAGCTCACACGGGGTTTATACCTATATATATACAAGCTATAACAAGTCCACACAAATGTAAGGTACTATAAGCTCACACTGAGCTTATACCTATATATATACAAGCTATACCAAGTCCACACAAATGTAAGGTACTATAAGCTCACACAGAGCTCATACATATATATACAAGCTTTAATAAGTCCACACAAATGTAAGGTACAATAAGCTCACACGGAGATTATACCTATATATATACAAGCTATAATAAGGTCCACATAAATATAAGGTACTTTAAGCTCACACCGAGCTAATACATGTACAAGCTTTAACAAGCCCACACAAATGTAAAGTACTAGAAGCTCTCACAGAGCTCATATCTATTCAAGGTATACCAAGCCCACACAAATGTAAGGTACTATAAGCTCACATGGAGCTCATACATATACAAGATATACCAAGCCCACACAATAAGCTCACAAAGAGCCATACATATACAAGATATAACTAGCCCACACAAATGTAAGGTACTATAAGCTCACACAGAGCTCATACATTTACAAGCTTTAATAAGTCCACACAATAAGCTCACACAGCGCCCATACATATACAAGGTATAACAAGCCAACACGAAAATGCAATAGCATACGAGCCCTTGGCTTCACCTATTTAAGGGCTTACGAGAGTGGAAGTCTAAAATAAAAAACAGAAATGTAAAAACAGAAAATAAAAGTGCACTTTAATTAAGTTGTGTATTGGAGACTGGAGGCCAAATTACGGCAGTGATTCACAGCCTCTCTACAGTCTGAGTTGTAAAGGTCACAGACTGTTGCCGGGAAGCCATTAACAAAATCCTTTAATAAATAGTAATGGAGAATTTTACTGGGTCAAGTTTTAATGTGTCTACCTTTGTTTTTAGACACAGATTTCTAATATGTTTAAGTAAGATTTTAATGGTTTTGTTTTAGTTTTCAAACACAGATTTCTAATGTGTTGATGTCAGAGTTGGGTTTCAATTGGATACATTCTTTTTTACATGTTCAAGTCAATTTAAATGTGTTTTGTTTCAGACAGGATGCAAAGAAAACAAAAAAGCACAAAAAAGGGCTATAACAAAAAACAAAAAAGCAATTGTGTGTGTTTTGGTATATTGGTCTATTGTTTTAATCGACGATGTTTGTGATTTTTTATGGTATGTTCTCAGGGCTTGTTCTCTATAAGAGAATAGAGTCTTAGCATGCCAAGTCAATTTCCTCCGTAATGCTTCAATTTCAGCAGAGATATAGAATAAATTACTTCATCAATTTTCTAATCACAAACAGCGGAGTGTCAAAGGGGCTTTAGTATGTAGCCTGCTCCGGAGACCTCAAACACCGACCACAGAAAACGTTTTTGTACATGAAATTTTTATTGGTAATAAAGCATTAGGTGTCGTCTTTATCTGTGATCTGCAGGTGGTGATCGGGACGATTCTAGGCTGGAGGAGTGATCACTTCCGCACCGCGACCCCCTCCTGGCAGACAAATGCATTGTGTTATAATTGTGACCCAGTAATCTGGCGGTAAAGTCTCACTTGTCATTGACAGTAAGATCGCTGTCAGTTCTTAACGATGGATACAAACAATATGTCAGGGTTTTGTCCAATCATTGACCTGCCAGGGGTAATATATTTTAATTGTAATTCTGTGGCATGTAGGTCCATCTGGCAGCCCTGTCAGCATTTTGACATATTGGTAAAGTCTTCATGTTTTCACCTCCATCAAAATAATAGACCTAAACTGGCATGAAATTGATTTGTACACATAATAGATGATCATTAGTAAATGGAATTAGAATTAGTAAAAAGTAACGTTTCGCTTCGCTCCTTTTCCTAATTTACAGATCGATATATCTGGCATTTGTTATTTTATCTAAATAGCAAAAATTATTGACTCTTTGTTAATAACACACTCAGGGTGTGAAACATGAAAAAGATAAAAAAAAAAACCACTTGATATTTCATTTGTAGAAAGGTGACTGTAAATTTCACCTGTGAAGACCTTAAGATAATAACAGGTGTTACACAAACAATTCACATTTCAACATTGACCGTTATGGTTCTAAAGATAAGAAAATCTTCTCAAGTTCAAGATTCCCAGGAGCCTTGACCTTTTACTAGATTAACTGGGTTTATACGATCATAGTACGCCAGAAGATTCATCATTCTTCATGTCACAGCTTTGGGGCTACCAAGAGCCCAAAATCATCGGTATATTGTTTTAAGCATTCATTATACATGTAAAGATGAAACAAATCTTCCTCTTTAGAACCATAAATGTCAAGACTTTTGATTTCCTATGCTATGTTGATAAGTGACTGTTAATTTAGACTCCAGGGGACCTCCAATACCGTGTGATGTCAATTTAGACTTCAGAGGACCTCCAATACCGTGTGATGTCAATTTAGACTTCAGAGGACCTCGAGCTCCAATACAGTGTGATATGCTGTGAGGCTTAAGACTTCATATATTTTCTTCCAAATTTGCTAATCTTTAAAATCTTTGACTAACATGATGTTTTATTTTGCAGATGGACAGGACGAGATTCAAGGCTTGATACATGTCCCTGAGGATTCAAACATCATCACCTGTAAGTCTGCTCTTCCATTTACTTAGTTAGCTCTTCCATCAAATTAGTTAGAACATTATTAATTAAGGTCTTTATTTGTTAACACATTGGTCAATAATTAATTATTACATTGATGAAGTTGTTACCAAAAACTCAGAAAGATTACTTTGAGATCCCTTCTAGAGCTGGCGGGAACATTTACTCAAAATGGCTGTAGACTGCAGGGGGGGGGGGCTTTGCCTCCCAGACCCCTACCAGGGGCTTTAACCCTGGACCTTACTTTTTTGCCCCTCCTTATCCCCCTTCTAAATCAGTTGCACCATGCTAAATTATGATGAATTCTTGAATGAAGTGAAATAAAGTTATTTTGGACCTTAATTGATGTAGGTGAATCTATATAGGTATTTGCTTACCTTTTCTTTTATTGAAGGTGAACTTTCTGAATTCAAATTCCAGAACTTTCAGGAAACATCTTAATCAAAGTTGCCTTCTAACCTTGTAGTACTAATAGGTCCCTGATGGGTGTTACTGGTATAAAAAGAAACAGACTTACCACAACAGAGAATATTTTATTTCTGGACTTTTTTCAAAGGTTAATTTGGTATATAGGGTCCAGTAAGAAAACGTAATGCAGTGTTTTTTAAAAGGTTAATGGGAGGTAGGTGGTGTTGGCGCCCTCCGAAGCTGTGACAATTGATAGTGAGCTAAACATGCCTGATTTTAACTAGTTGATTGATAGACTAGTGTCATCCATGTAATTTCTCTTTCTCAAAGGTCAAGCTTACACAGATATACAGCTGGACATGAAATGTCAGCTTTTTTTGTACTTTTGTAAACATATATTGTTGAACAATTATACCCTCCCCCAAATAGAGTTAGGTAGTAGAGGGGATTATAGTTGAATTGGATTGTCCATCCGTCCATCTGTCTGTCTGTACACACAATCTTGTTTGTACAACCCAACAGTTCTCATGAAACTCCACAATCTGAAGTTGTGCACCTGTGGTTCATATATTTCGATCCAGACATTTTCAAGGGAGTTATGCACCTTTTCTAATATCCTATATAAAATTTGAAGTTGATCTCCTCGACAAATATTTGATAAACTTTGTACACTTCTTAAGTTGCCTACATAGTTGTTGGCTTATGATTTATTTTGGATTTCCACTATTTTTATAGGAGTTATGCCCCTTTTCTGATTTCTCATATATAAATTTGGTCAAAAGTACTGTCACTTCTTGACCAAATTTTATGAAGCTTTGTTCACATGAACATTAACTTTGGTAGTTGTGCTATATTTTTGATTTTCGTTATTTTGTTAGCAATTATGCCCCTTTCGGATTCCAATTTATAATTTTTAGCTCGCAGGATTTCTCCGATGAGCTTTTGCCATCTGTCTTCATCTGTTATCATACATCTTGCATTAACAATTTACATATTTGACTTCATCTTCAGAAACACAGAACTGATTGACTTCAAACTTGGTACACATGTTCCTCATGATTGCCCAACCAAGTGCTCTTATTTTTCATGCCAAATCAAAAATCCAAGATGGCCAACATGTCCTCTGATTGGCTGAGACATTTTCATTTTCTTCCCAAATATGGCTGAAGCGTTTGACTGTAAACTTGGTACAAATGTTTCTAATGAGACAGTTATGTCCCTTTCTGTATTTATATGTGAATTTTGACGAAAATCAAATCCCGAACTATCCTTCAGAGGGAGTTGAGGGGTATTCATTTAGCCTGTGGCTCACAGCTCTAGTTTTTCACAAAACTGGTGGAAGATTGACACAGCAGACACACAGTAATGAGTTTTAAACGCTTCCTCATCACTTATCACTCGAAGGTCACACAATCCCGTCACACACACAGCGGAGGGCAGAAGACACGTCAGCCATTATATCATACATCATCATAGTCTCGCTGGACTGGCGCAAATAGCTGACGTATGGATCATACCACAACGGACACTGTCCCCCATGTCATAACATATAGGTCAAACATTACCAACTCGCAGCATTTGGTGTAAGAGGCGGAATGTTTGGGGTCACTCACGGTGAAGAATTGAGTGTTGGTTAGAGTCAATATGGTTTAATAAATGCTTTTTTAGGCAGGGAAGGTGATTTAATGCTCCGAAAGTTTTATTCAATCTGAGTTCAATAGGTGCTTGGTCAGAGTCACAGTTACTCTTGTGGTAGATGCAATTTTATTATCAAAAGATACAGAATCTGTGGCCTTATAAAGAATTACAGAAACTTTGGCTTTATAAAGAATATTCTTATTAGGTGGGGAAGGTGATTTTATGCTCCGTAATTTTCATTCTAGCAGAGTTTAACCCTTTCACCCCTAAGTAACTTCAGTAGACTCTACCATGCATTGATATGGATGAGTCCATTATGGTCTACAGTGGTGAAAGGGTTAACAGGTGCTTGGTCAGAGTCACAGTTAGTCTTGTTTCAGATGCAATTTCATTATTTATAGAAACAGAAGTTGTGGCCTTATAAAGAATTACAGAAATTGTGGCCTTACAAAGAATACAAATCATTTTNGTAGACTCAGGTGACCGTTAAGGCCCATGGGCCTCTTGTTAATATTAGTCCACTGTTCTTATATGATTCTAGATATATGTACCCTTCTTTAAATCCCCGAGGACTTCTAATTTTCTCATCTTTAACGAAATCAGACAAAATGTAGTTTTCATCTTGTGTGTCCATCTGCCCCTGCATACATACGTTCAAATTGTTTCTGAAGCATTTCTCTTTTAAAATTTCAAGTAGGATCATCATTTGATTAGTATATCGGTAGATGTAGGAAAGATGACCACTAGCTCACGAACCGAAGCTAGGTCACTATCTGTCCTATATTTATTACCTCTGTTATCATTAACTCACTCACCCCCGAAGTCACATTTGAACTCTTCCAATTCAAAGGTTGGAATAGTTCATTATGAAATTTCAGGGGTGAATGGGTTAAAGGAAAAATTGTTCGTGGACAATATCTAGACCTTTATCAGAAGGTACTAAGTCAAAGGTCAAATTTAGGGTCATGCAGCATTGTGACTTCAAAAGGAAGTTTACTATAGATCGTATTATTTATTTGTCACGAGACCAAACCACATTTCCCTGATGGTGGACATGGTTACACGGTTGCATGATCGTATCTGAAATTTTCAGCTCCAACCTATTTCGGCAGCAAATATTTGGTTATCCTTGAAGCCACAGATTTGGGTTCCATCTAGTTCTCGATTTCAAGACATATTAAGTTTATAATTCATGTCAGTAGAAATTTATTTTGAAGATTGTAGCACTTTTGGATTTTGATTAAACCTAGGAGCCAGATTGTTGTTTTGAATGCAATCTTGTTTAACTTCAATACGCCCCAGTGTCTCCAGCCTTTCTTATACCATCATCTTTATCTATCACAGTGATATCAATAACAAGAATTTGCTCACTAATTCTACCTGTTTACTGGTAAAACTGTTCCTGTGAATTGACAGTATGTGATGATAATCCTCATTTTTTGTAACATCAATATTTTTTGCGTAAAAAATAACCCACACAAATTTTATGAAAATTAACATTTGCAAAACTGAATCAGAAGAATATGGGTTAAACTATAGAACACCAATTCTCTACAAACTAAAAGAATTTTAATTCTGAAAAAAGGATACAATGAAGGTGAAAATACTGTTTAAAATGTTTTTATATTTACAATAAAATGTTTGTGATAATTTCTACTCTTGTGTCAGTTTTGGATTTATTTTTGAAATACTCAACAATTTTTAGCTCACCTGGCCCAAAGGGCCAAGTGATCATGAGCTAATAATATCCCATGGCGCAGCGTCCGGCGTCCATCAACTTTTTCCTTTAAAACGCTACTAGTCCTGAACTAAATTTGGTCTGGAGCATCATTGGCCAAAGGGTTCTCAGTTTTGTATAAAAAGAGGGTATGGTTCCCCCTGGGGGCAGAGGGGCGGGGCCAAATAGGAGGAAAATAGGTAAATCTTTAAAAAATCTTCTTCTCAACCAATAGAAGGATTATGACCAAATTTGGTCTGGAGCATCTTTGGACAAAGGAGACTCAAGTTTGTATAAACGGAGGGTGTGGCCCCTCTGGGGGCGTAGGGACGGGGCCCAATAGGAGAAGTATAGGAATTTTTTTCTCCTGCTATACAAGTGAAGGGATTTAAACCAAATGCAGTCTGAAGCATGCTTGAGACAAAAGAATCAATTTTGTATAAACTGAGGTGTGTGGACCCCCTTCTTTGGGGCAGATGGGTGGGGCCCATTAGGGGAAATAGAGGAAAACATTAAAGATTCTTCTCCTTCTGTACCGTTGAAGGGAGTTTAACCAAACTTGTTCTGGAGAATCTTTGGGCAAAGGGCATTGAATATTTATAAATGGAAGATGTGCCCCCCCCCCCTTTGATAAACCTGAATGGTACTCAGCAGGTTTTAAATTGAAAAATAAAATACCAGGTGAGCTATTAAGGCCCCTGGGCCTCTTGTTATGATATCATGCACACTCTGCTGAGTAAACCAGAAAACTAGGTTGGTATCTGCATGGTTAAGGCAAAGATCGAAAAATATAGGCTGATACTTTTTCTGATAGCCTTCTTAATCAATGTTGAAAATGATACAAGCCATAAAACGAAACGCACTAAAAGACAATGCTCGTCAGTTTGCGTTCGCCAGTGCTAATTGTTAGGGACAGCCAATGAAAACCTCTGTCCCCATACCTACACTAATTCAGAGTTAGTCTCGTCCTTATAAATAATGTCTGAGATTTTAAATCTAATCGGAAACAATGAAAGAGAATATTATCAAATTTCTGCATAGCTATGAAAAATTCGAGATGGCATTTGTATTTTCTTTTACCCAACTTGATCTGGCATATATGATTGGATAGTAGAATTATCCCACTCCAGGCACGGGACGTGTCCACACGTTTGTACGGAACTCCGTTAACAGTTGGAACAAATACGGAGTGAATCATGCATAAACCATGAACACAGGAGCAGATTAAATGATGCTGTCCCTTCCGATGTACGTACTCCGTCTCTTAGACACTTATACAAGTCATAAACACAGCGACATGGACGTGGTTATCTCGCACACGTTGACAGGACTGCCAGTCAGCTGAGCCAATATGTCTGCCATCTCCACTGAACTGAGACTCCGCATGAAACAGAGACAAAAAAATTAATAACAGTAATAGCATGATCTTTGTTGGAGAATTGTTGTATGTTTGACTGAGGATTTGGACATGAAGTACACGCTGAGAGGCAAGCGACGAGAGGCAAGCAACGCCTAGACTTCCAAGAGTCGTCCTGACCTCAACAAAACAGACTTAACAAAGTGAAGCCTGATTGGGCCATTCACCTGACCAGTACCAGGTGTCTACAAAACAAACCCTAATGTGACCATGCAAAGGTGTCATCAGCATTTCTTCATTCAGAGACAGAGTCGGGAGTTGATCATAGAAACATATCAGAAGAACAGAACTTTTCAGAGATATCGGTAGGATATAGCACTGTTTAGAGATATCGGGAGGATAAGATGATAAAGAGATATCGGAAGGATAAGACCACCATTTAGAGATTTAAGAACCAGGATTAGATCATTCATTGAACAGATAAGCATAGGACCATTCAGAGACACCAGAAGGATTGGATCATACAGAGGTGTTTTGAGTAATAGCCACCTCCCTCAAACTGATTCTGGAACCTTAAAATACATGTACATTTAATATATATATATGATTTACTTATAGTGGTGGGGTCTCGTGTGACCTTGAAATCTCTTAATACATAAATAAAAGATATTTTATGTTAAACAGTTATATTTTAATGGCCCATAACTTTATCCATCTGTTTCAGAATTGTCTTTTTTGTTCAAAATTCTGGAAAAACTGATTGCCCTATGACTTGAGAAAATCTTGATGACTGTTTTCTTCACAGCAATAATCTGCGGGGCCCCGTCGGCCAAGTGGTTAAAGCGTGTGACCATCTATGATCACTTGCCCTCCACTACTGGGTCGTGGGTTCAAGGATTATGTGGGGCAGATGCCAGGAACTGGCCATAGTTTGTTGATTTTTCTCGGGACTCGGGCTTTCCTCCACCACTAGAACCTGAAACCATGGCACGTCCTCAAATGACCATAGCTGTGAATAGGACGTAAAACATAAACAAACATACAAACAAGAATTTGCTTACCATTCATGTTACTCAACAGAGAGTGTTCTTTTGAGAGTCGACGACAATGCTCTGACTGTTGATGACAACTGATCTCCAGTTCTAGTGCTAATCTGAAACTTTCTGCTGCATGTGATCTCATTGATGGTGACATGTGGTTCAAATGCCTGAAATATACATATCTGGTGTATCTGCTGATGTACTTTACTGTTTGACTGAACAAGAGGCCACGTTGTCTCTGGTGACAAAAGTCTTGACAATCAGGAAATAGATTGAAACACGACAGGCAAAGGAGCAAGTAGTTCCTGTAGTTTATTATAAGTGTCGACCGCTTTCGCCCCTACTGGGGGCTTCTTCAGGACAAAATCACAGGATATTTCTACCCCTGAAGTCTTGACAATGACCTTTCCTCAAAAATATGCCCTTGGACCAAGAATTTGTTATCTTTACACAAAATGATTGGAGACATTTGTCATCATACAATCTTTCTCATTACCATTGATCTGTCCGACCGCACGTACACCTGTAAGATACTGCTCAATGCATCGGTGACATTTAGCTTGGTCCGTATGAGAATGTATGGAATAGCTGGTCCAAGGTTGAAATACCTCAGAGAGTGCAAAATGCAGCTTCCTTTAATCTTGTATGTACACCGAAAGGGGACCACATACTTAATCCCCGTCCTTAAGTCCTCGTACTTATATATAGCTACCAGAAGAATACCATACATATACCTAGTACAAACTTCTTTTGTATGTATTCAAGGACGTTGGTGAAAATTCCTTGATTTTGTCTTTAAGAACTTGTGCTACCATATATGCCAACAATTCAGGTCACAGTCTGTTCCAAAAACATGCATCATCACTCACTGAAGCTGATGTTTTAACAAATTAGAGTTTTAACCAATTTAGTGTTACAGAATTGCCTCCCCACCTGCAGACATGTATATTGTTAGCTGTTTTAAGAGGTTTTTGAAAACCTTTTTCGTTAAGCATCCCTGTACCACTCCCAAAGATTATACCTATGCTTTGGAAAGTGTATTTTCCGGCATGTCTTTTTAAGCTTTGTTAAAACATACCTGGAAAGGGAACCTTACCTCGGTGATCTGTGTGAAAAAAACAATAAAAATGCAATGAACAATATATAATCTACAACAGCTGTTCTGATATCTTCAATAAGATTCATCAGTTTATAAATATGTGATATCAAAGTTTTACTTTATACTCAAACAATGTACATACCAAACGTGTCGCAATGTTTCAAGACTGACTGGTCCCTTGGTCAACCTATGACTGAGTGAGTGGTCTGTATTGTTTACCTGTACAACGATGTGACGAAATTATATATTTCATATGTCACTCGACCCGGTGTAACAGCCATTTCTTTCCCCCCTGCTGAAAGTTTCCCCGGGGAAAGAATCAGCTAGCTGATACCTTCCCCCGGGGAAGAAATAGGCTAGTTGATTCTTTCCCCCGGGGAAAGAATCAACTAGCCGATTCCTTCCCCCGGGGAAAAAACTAACTGAGGGGGAAAAGAATCAGCTAGCTGATTCTTTACCCCCTCAGGTAGTTTCTTCCCCGGGGGAAGATATCAGCTAGCTGATTCTTTCCCGGGGGAAGAAATAGGCTAGTTGATTCTTTCCCCCGGGAAGAAATAGGCTAGTTGATTCTTTCCCCGGGGAAGACATAGGCTAGCTGATTCTTCCCCGGGGGAAGGTATCAGCTAGCTTATTCTTTCCCCCCTCAGTTAGATTTTTTCCCGGGGAAGGTATCAGCTAGCTGCTTCTTTCCCCGGGGAAACTTTCAGGCGGGGAAGGAAATGACTTCTACACCGGGACGTTTCGCCTATCGCCTATCGATAGAGAGTATAATTGCACACTCTATCAAATAGATTACTGGTAGGGTGTAGATCTAAAGTTTTACCAGTTCAAGTTGGGACATATATAGATGAGGCGATAATCTTAAAATTTGACAGTTTAAGTTTATTATTGTTATTTCTCAGAAAGGAAGGTACATGTCTTTCTTAAATTTTATCAGTACCAGGTAGGTTTTTCCTGGTCCCTAGTTTTGCGTATTTCATTTTAAGCTTCAAACAGCTTGATTAGAAGAAAATTATGTTACGATATGTTAAATTGAAGTTTTCACCCTTCTTGCTGCAAAAATACACTCTGTGAGATTGATTGTGGTAAATGTTCAACTGGATATTTTACAATCAACCAAGGAGTAATTGAAGTGAATTATCTTTATGACAAGAATAGAAAACTTTATCTTATTCGAATTAAAATATTGGTTCGAACTGGCAGTTATCAAGTAAAAGTATAATTGGATCAGATTTTAATTTTTATTGTTTCTATCAACCTATCGGCCCAGTTGTTCAAAAGGTGAAACTTTCCAGATAACAACTTAACCCTTTCACCACTGTAGACCATAATGGACTCGTCCAGATCAATGCATGGTAAAGTCTACTAAAGTTACATAGGGGTGAAAGGTTTAAGGTTTAGTAGAGTAAAGTTATGAGTTTTTACCTTGTATGTTTACCAAATTATTAGAGGTTGAAAAATGTTGTTAAACTGTACAGTGTCTAAGGTAATCAATTTTGGAACAACTGGGCCCTGAAGTAGCAAGGTTCAGCAGAAATAATATTTTGAAAAGTATTCTTATTCCTGTAAATTTGATGGAAGTTCATTCTGAATCATTTTTTTTTTAATTTCGGGAAAGTTAGAAGATGGGTTGAAATAATGTATTTTGTGTATTTATTTGCTACTTTGTAAGACGTTTAATTTATTGATGATTATATTTGAGTCCATTAACTATTTGTAAAAGACAAAGTGATGTAAGAAATAAACTCATCAATTTTATCCTGAATGACACAATAGACATCTGTATGTAAAGAGTTTAAATCAATAAACATCGGTCGAGCATAATGGGGAGGAATTCCAGTTCTCAGCGGAAGACGTGGGATAGTTTGGTTGGTGCTTGTCGTAATGTTGTCAAATTGATTTTCTGTACTTAGTATGTTGGATAGATTCTTAGAAAGGAAGAAAATGGAAGAAACCTGTAAGCCTTTCGTGATTTGATCCAAGTAAGACTGATACTGTTTCGAAAACGTTATTTTCCTGTTTAAAGTACGTGAAAAGGAAAAAGGAGTACGAACAATTTTGTAACAAAGCGAGTCAAAGTCAATTTAGATTGTTTTGTCGATAGTTTGTGATTTTATTTTCAAAATTATCAGTGAATTAATTAATTCACCATTTCGTATGTAACACTGTGAAACGTGGAACGATTTATGGGTGCTGTCAGAAGGGTTAATCGTCGGAGACTTTTTTCAACATCCATCCCAAAGTTGCTATTGATTGTTAGATTAAAATACAGCTAATGCATCCATGCCTTCCTCGTCTGTGTTTCGTCACTTTGTCACTTGGCCATTAAACACAAAATCAACCTCTCTTTCACGGAAATAATTTTTGGCGTTGTTTGTTCACGTTTTTATATTTTTTTACACCTGTAGGACGAAAAGTTTCTAAGTTTTTGTTTGGCTGTCGTTGAAAATGAACAATTTTCAGTTTTATTTTCAAACATTTATGATTTCTCTTAAAATGTTTTTGACAGTTTGTCTGATGAGATAGCGATAGAAATTATTTACATTCTTTTGCTTAAAATAATTTACACTGAAAATCTTTTATCGTAACATACCACATGGAACTCTAGTTGCGTCAATTTCACCTTAGAAATATTACGATTTCACAGGATATTGATATACTACCATCTAAAACAAGATTGAGATAAAAATCGTGTGGACCTGTTAAACTGACCAAACTATAGAGGCCTGTTCCGACGGCAGCTCTACGTATCATAGATGAATACAAGTCTAAAGATTTATTGTTATGATACTAGAGAGCAACAAACTTATCACTTTGCAANCAAGGGAAGGGAGTAGAGTGTTGAGATAGTTAGGAGCTATATTATTGTGGATTTTAAAAAATAATTAAAATTTTCGACGGGATCTCCCGTGGGCTAGAGAATCCCATCCAGTTTCATTGTATAGAGTATTGGGGCTCTACTATAGAGATTTTTTGCGAGTTATATTTCATTTTTTCGTAAATTAATTATAGTATTTATGTATGTGTAATGAAATAAAAAGGAAAAATATCCTTTTAGGGAATAAAATAACAACATGCCAAATTTACTTTATAGACGGTGTAATTCAGTCATTATGTATATTGAGAATTTTGGTACAACAGATATATTTCTCAGTATATTAACTTATTTACCCCCTGAAGACACATTTGAACTCTTCCATTGCAAAGATTTGAATAATTCATTATGAAATTTCAGGGGTGAATGAGTTAATATGTACTGAATAGAAGTTAGCAGGGATAGTTTAATTTATAAGAAAAAAAAAGAAAAAAAATTGCACATGAAAGAACATGAGTTTCGCATCCTATACTGGATATGGAGCTGATATCTTTAGGATGATTGGATTTATGAACTATTAGTTAATCATTAAGATAATGATTAGGGTCTGTATTTTATAAGTATACGCTTTGTGATTAATGGTGAGATATCTACATCACAACTTACAATCTACAGATATAGCATACCTTGGGGACTAATAGGCCCTTGGGATTGACAATTTCATCAAGATGAAAATATATTGCTTTGTGTATTTGTCAGTACAACTCTTCGATATGTTGAAAGAAATAAAGTGCACGGACGATTTATATTCTTGGCGGACTTGCCTCTATTTTTTATGTGAATAGAAAACGATTATGTACTAAACAGCCTGATCGGACACGATGACCATTTGCATATTTTCCGCAATTGTTACGTGCCGAGCAGAACTAGACGTCTCTATTTAACTGTAGTATAAAGAGACCGGTGATGGCAAAACATTAATTCAGCCATTTCTATATCAAATTATTGGGTAGTAATTACCTCAACATTCCCAAACGGGACTTGTTTGTCAGTCATGTGTACGCAGCGCCACCTAACAGGCAGACATGGCGCGCGTACGGCCACGCATACCAATCGTGTCGTCGCGATGATTCCACGCTTCACACAGAAAGGCCGGTGTCACTTGCCATGATATGACCATCATTGTGTGTTGGGGTTTGGGTATATGACCAAGTTATGCATACAAATTGGACTATTCTGATGATAGCGGAGGAACAATAGACCACTCATGGGTGGCAGCCCGGGAATGAGCTAGAACAAAGTGTTGACCGGTGTAATAAGCTTATCACCTAACTGACCGCAGGGGTCACGCTTACCATCAGGTATCGTCAGAGTTCACCATAGTATAAATACATCAAACACTCAATTTTCTTTGCTGTTATCTCCATGGTGACATTTTCAATAAAATTATACAGAAATGTGTATTTATCAATGCCTGCTGTTTTGTTGTATACAAAGTATACTGGGAATTTATTCAATATATCAATTTCATCACATTTATTCAATTCTATTAAATATATACATCAAAGTGTATTTTTGTTGAAATTACTGATGAAAACTTATATTGGTTAGAAAGTTATGAAAATATCAATTCTTTTCTGTGAATAAAAATACCTCAAGCACCTGTTTGTATTATTGTAAACATATATTTTTTAGCGTTTTTAGTGCCTTTTGCTCATTAACTCATTCACCCCAAAAGACACATTTGAACTCTTCCAATTCAAACGTTGGAATAGTTCATTGTAAAATGTCAGGGGTGAATGAGTTAAATATTGCACTAAATCGTTAATACAGTCAATTGAACTTTTATAGTGTTTTATTGCATATTTTCAGGATGTGCCAATTCATTGATGCCCTCATTTGTTCAAAATTTGGTAATTCACTTAACTTTGAGTGGGCTAAAATAAGTATATTTACAGTAACTCCTGGAATGTTTGACACCAAATATCTATTAATGATTCCATACCACCAAGATACAACATGAGTAAAAAACAATATGGACCTCATGTAGTACATTTGCGCAGTAAAATATAAACCTATTTGAAGTTTTGAAGAATAATTATGATATGTGAAAATAAAGATGTCAGTCATATTTAATTGATATGTTTTGGAGTCGGGCTACAATTTGCTTGTTTTACCCGATAGTTTACATTTTGGGAAATTTTTAGAAACAATTTTTTCAAATTCAAGCATCTCAAAATTAACTTGATAGGTTGGAGATTTGTGTAATTTCAATGACAATCCACATTTATGTTTGCTGTAGTTTCAAATTCAGCACTAAATGAAGATTATAATTTGTGAAGAATTATATATTTTTAACCATTTTGTCACTGTCATTATGAGATTACTGGAAAAGGCATATCAAGGGTTTCCTAGCTTATTTGTTTGAATTGTATGATCGTTGTTGAACTGAAATAAAACAGAGAGTTTTCCAAAGAAAGTACTGAGTTGAATAATAATGAGATATTGATATTTCTGACATTTTGTTGATGAACAAATATCGTGATACCAGCATTGACAAAGTTAAGTGACGTTGGGAGAATTTTATTAATTCTTCTTTCATTTTCAATCCAGCGTTCTTGTAATTATATAAAATGTTGACACTTTTGGGACGGACTGACTTTCAAATGAAATCTGTTTTTGAGTTTTATCATAAGGAAAATATGGACTATAAAATATATTTTACAAAGTTTAATTCACTCCTCAGATGTAAGGGCCTACACCTGTGACCTGATCATCGGAAAATTTAAAGTTGAATTGCCATATTTCATCTTGGAACTAATTGACAGTATATTTCTAAAGCATAGGTTTAAATGGTTGATTGGAACAATGGTTTTTCTATCCTGACAGCTTGGCACAAATTACAAAAAGTACTCATTTCTGTTTTTGCAATTGATAGATAAATATTGATATTGGATGTGCAAAATGAGATTGAATTGTGCAAGCAGAGAAATTTACTTAAAGCAGTAGTATTTCAATACCTGTAGGAATTTTTTGAACCATGGCAAAGAAATATTCACAGTACTGTACTAGTGAATATAGTCGTGGCATTCCATAAAGGTGGGTGATCTATCAACGTCACGGAACTTCAATATTGTTTTGCGTGCTTTCTATCTGAAATAATTTACTTATAATTGCATATTTGCCAACTCTCCCTATTTTGAAGGTTAGACTCCCGATTTTGGACCCTAAAATAGAGCCTTTTCAACTGGGGAATTTGCTAAAATATTCCCATTTTCTAAGATCTGATGATTTCATCTAAAAGAACAGCTAAAAAGATGTCATTTAAAAGTGTTGGTTTTTAGCTGGGAGTATTGTACAGATCTTTTATTTATGCTTTTAATTTTGAACATGTGCAAACTCCCCAATGGCAAGTATGTGATTCAGACTTTTTTGTTGAGATGTAATGAAAGGTACAGAGTTATCTTCCTTGCTTTTTAGCATTGCATGTACATTTAGGGAATCCCAAACACGCGGTCAGTTGATTAACGAAGAGTAAATTACCATTCATAAAAACATAGACAGATTTCTTAGTGTAGAATTTTAATGAAATATCATGACAAGGTGGCATACACCCTTAAGCATTATATGCTGGCATCACTTTGATTAAATAGTAAGTTGTTTCCCTTTGCCCTGCGAACACAATCGTCGTTGGATTATAACTATTCTCCCTGAAGTGATCTGCAACACAATTTATGGACATTTTTCGAAAAGTCGATTTGTTATGTAATTCCAGAAACCTATCGTGTGTAATTGTTTTAGGTTCGTCTTTCCGTTATCTTAAGTGTTGATAAAAACATTTTGCGTTCCTTCAATTATCTGAGTCGGATATAAAATGATCCCTGGAAATACTGCTTATATATGTAGTGGAGTTTTCATAATCAAATTATTGAAACATTAAGTCGCCAACCTGCGATACTTTAGCGCGTATTGATAGAAAGTAAGTTCTATGGCCCGACCTTTCGCGTTACTTTATAGAGAGAAAAATATTTTTCGTTCCTTAATTAAAGAAAGCTTAATCATAACCAAGCCACAAAAATTGTTTTAGTGGCTCTTTAGGGAGGCCACGCTGATTAAATTACCTACCAGTTAATTGTGCAAACCTACGCTGCTGTAATTGTTGAAGTTGAGGCTGTTTAACTCATTGTAAGAGGAATTATATAATCTGACCTTCGCGTAAACCTTCCTGGAATAAAATGACAATTTTGTTATGGCGTGCTGCAGGTGAGCTCATGTTTGATGGGGATCAGAAACCCTGCCACTCGGAGGTGCTCCGTTTTTTACGCGTTCTTCATTATTGTAATGCATTGTATGTCAACTGGAAGCGGCTAAAATAGATACCGGTATTTCAAGCGAAATGAACTTAGGATGAAAATTGCATGCATGTAATTACCTTTGGTGCTTGTTAAAGTTGAATTAAAGCGTTCGTTTTTATTGCAGAAGCCATTCCAGTTGAGCAATTAGTTTTAAACTTACAGTTCCCTTGTGATCCTGTGTAATTTCAGTGCCGAAACCTGTCAGATGACATTTCAACATCCATTATTCAAATGTAGTATTATTAATTAAAGAAATTTAGTTTGAATATTTTACTTGAAACAATATTGGCTGCTCCGACACTCAAATTGTTGGCTTATAAGGAATACTAATAACGCTGTGTGTCTCAGGGAAGCCATGCAATTTGACGGCATTGTATTAGGGTATTTTATTGTCCTGTCTGTTACAGTAGCTAGTGCCCCTAGTTTACCGTACTTTTTGTGCACCATTATGCGAAGAGAGTTTCTTATATCAACGCAAATCTCGCAACACAAAACACCTTTCCTGCGAAATGATGCAAAATATTTCTGTAATGAAAAAGGTTTTTCTACACTGACAGAAGTCTTTTATTCTCAAGCCACGAAATGTTGAATGCAAAATGTCTTTCCTAAAACACAAATTGTCTTTTCAGTAGTGACAAAAATCTTTCTCAGAAACAAAATGTCTTTCTTACTCTCAAACAAAGTGTCTTTTTTACTCTAAAACAAAATGTCTTTCTTACCCTCAAACAAAACATCTTTCTTACTCTCAAACAAAACGACTTTTTTACTCTCAAACAAAATGACTTTCTTACTCTCAAACAAAGTGTCTTTCTTACTCTCAAACAAAATGACTTTCTTACTCAAACAAAATGACTTTCTTACTCTCAAACAAAATGTCTCTCTTACTCTCAAACAAAACGTCTTTCTTACTCTCAAATAAAATGTTTTTCTTATTCTCACACAAATTTTCTCATATACAAGAACTCTTTCTTAATTTTACACTTACGTAATCTTTGTCTTCCTGTGACACAAAATGTCTTTTGTGTTCCAACACAAATTATTTTCATTATTGCAACACAAAATGTCTTACATATACACGAAATGTCCTTCTTACTGGCCCTGTCTCCAGCACTCATACAAAACACACATGGAGGCACGTCCTTAAATGACCTTAGCTGTTAATAGGACGTTAAACAAATCAAAACCAAAACAAATCCTTCTTACTGAGAAAAAATGTTTTTCCGAAACTGACACAAAATTTCTTTCTTAATTTCGCACAAAATTTTTACTAATACAAAAACTGTCCTAGTAGCTGACACAAAATGAAGAAAACTTGAAAATATTATTTTTTTCGACTACTAGGAAATACAAAAACCAAGCCGACACACAATAAATACATCCTGGACAAAATAGCAGAGAAACCGTTACCACTGTTACATAAACTGACAGACGACCTATCTTGGGCAAATTTTTTCTGTCATTTAGGCGACAGCGGCTGAATCATCGTTAAAACTATGACCATACTTTACGGCCATTAAAGATGATGGATTAATGCCATGTTTACAGGTCCGAGATACACCGTCCCGTTTAACTGTTGCGTGAATATTGTCTTAAAACATGTGGCCTTGTATAGACACAGTCTTATTTTATTGTGACACATTACACAAACGTGATGTATTATACAAAAATGTCTGTCAAAAACAGGAAGAAATTTATGTATACCATACATCTTTCCGTGTTTTGTTTCTGCATACATCTTCATTGCTTTATAGATTCATTTCNGAAATACAATTTGGCTGCCATGGCCGCTATTTTGCTACTAAGTTCTAATAGGCCGATCTCACTTAAAATTGGTCTAGGAATGATCAGCTCATGGTCCTGACAAAGTTAAGTTAACATTATACTATTTTTTACTCAAATTGGTACATATTTCAACAACAAAAATAAATACTATAGACTCAGGTGACCGTTAAGGCCCATGGGCCTCTTGTTAAGCAATATTAAACTAATACATATATATATAGAGTCAGTGTTATAAACAAAATCTTATTACCCAACCAATAAGTGTTTCTATGTGACGTTTCGATGACTAGTACGGATGATATTATCACTGACAAGTGACCAACACGAAATTAGCTATTTAAAATGCTGAAAATTTGCAATTCCTTTGATAATTGTAATTTGCAAAATGCTTTGCAGAAGCTGTTCTGCATTTCTTGCAGAAACTAGTCTTCATATAAAAAGTTGAAAAAAGCAAGCAAAGAAAAGGATGTGCAAAGAACAGCTTGCAAATACTGGCATATAATCTGCAAACAGTCCACAGATGGTTTTGCAAAGCGCATATGGCAAAGCCAAAGGACCTGCAAAGGGTATACAAAATATCTGAAAGGGTCATGACCGTGTTCATTTTACAAAATATAATTTCAATAAATTTTCTTTGTCTTTCTTCTTTCACACTCCTGTGATAGTGTAGTAGAACTGGACTGGGTCGATCGCCATTGACAAGGTAACTCAATTGTTTAGAGGGTGCTGGGTTCGAATCCCCAGCTGGCTGTTGCATTTCTCTTCTTCCTGTTACAATATTGGCAAGCTGGCCATTAACCCTTGTTACAAGCAACAAGTGAATGCTTGGCAAGGGGAACCCGAACCTGCTGTAAATAGTGTTGTGTTCAGGGATGAAGACTTAGAAAAGTTGAGATCCCAACCACATAAGTAATAAATATACAATTGTATGTAAGAAAAAAGAAAAACAATTATGCGATCAGAATTTCCTTCAAGGTCCATACCCGCCCCAGGGGACTTAAGTTCAGTGGCGTTACATGGAAATGGTTGAGATCTCCACCCTATAAGGTTTATACAATTGCTTGACATGAAGAGATGAACATAATCATGCTACCAGTATAGGTCTCCGAGTCCAGCCTGGTCCCTGATGACTTAGTTCCTAGGCTATAGTGTAGAAACAGTGTAAATTCCAAACTTTTAGTCATACCCCCGGTATGTTATTAATGAGAACATTTTGCAGTGATTGCTGAAATATCCAGGTGAGGGACAACAGGTCCGCTAGGCCTCTTGTAATGAAAAAATGTTTTGCTCCACAATACAAGATTTACACTTTTGAAAAAGAAAATAGTCTGGACATTGAATGGTATCAAAATTCAATATATTTTCTACATTTTCAAAATTGAAGCCATATTTGATGCTACACGAATGCATTTGTACAAGTCTTCTTCTGTGATCATAAGTATAATGAGAGTCCTCAGCATTGCCTTTGATAGTTTTCCTTTTCTGGTTTTGATAAAATGATTGAAAATGTATTGCAATTTTCGAGTCATTATGTGTTGAAAAAACATTCGGGTTTCCTAGCAAGCTGATCAATCTTGCAGTGAATATCTGATAATCGCGTGGCTGGTATCACAAAAATAAATTCCATGAAAAAGTTATTTTTCTTTATTTGCTTGCGTCCTTTTGTATTTATAATACATGTTGGAGCAGGAATTCACTCGTCATGAGATTGTGGGAAACATGTTACCCATGTCGACAGATTCGTCTTCTTGTCACATTCAGCAAATTTATAGACGCTGATCCACTGGCGTTGGTCAGTGGTGGTTGAATAATATGCGATTGTTTCCATCCATTCTAATTTACCCCCCAGTCTTCTCTCCCCAGACTGAGCCAGAGAAAGAATAAGAACACTAGAAATCTTCATTTGTAAAGGTGCCCCAATTGATATTGAGGAGGGAAAGCCCTACTCCCCTGTTGTTGCCTTTGTGACTTCAAACTTAGATGTGAGTAATCCGTCATTTGAACGCGGAGAGCCGCCTGCCGTGTAGCATTGTCCCCAGCTAGGTAACAGTATGCCACACAGTCGGTAGTAAGCCTACGTTATTATTCTCTATATTGGTTCAAATTAAAATCAGCGATTTCCTAATCCATCATACAGTTTGTGTAGTTCTCGTACAAGACACAAATAGTTCACAATCGGCATTAGTTTTTATTCACCACACTGCCGTGTTTACCCGCTATGCCGTCTGCTTCTTATCACGAGAGAAACACACAGAAAGGACGGCCAATTATATCTATTGATAGTTATAAAAGGAAGTAAAGTGAGGGTGTAAACACTGCTAATTACCGTGGTTACTGGGCCATTTACCAAGTCGGTTTATCAACATGTTAAAGGCCTCTATGGCAAAATTACTCTAAAACGACAATTTCAAAAATACTCTTAATTCAATTTTAAAGGTCATTTACTGCCAAGAAAAAGAAATTAGCAAATCGTTTTTGTTTAATTAGTTTCTATTATGTTATTTTCCTGTTGCAGGTTTCCAATTTTCATCCCTGTCTTCATTCTTAAATATATCTTAAAGGTGTTAAAGCCCTAAGAAAAATTAATGAACCATTTTCTTGTGTGATTGAAGTAGTTTCTGTAATATTATTTTCTACACTCTTTTATTCTTGAATATTTTTTTTGGTGGAAAAAAGTCTTTATTTTTTTAAGAGGATTTCTTTGAAGATTATATTATAGAAATACATGTACAAAATTTCTATTATAGTTGCATTGAAATATGGTAGCAAATTTCAATGAAATTGACAGCATGTGTCGTTAGGTCCTTATCAGATTACGTTAATGAAGAATTGTTATTTTGTTGTACGAGTCGACACATTATGAACCACCTGAAGTAATCGGCTTAGAATCAAAGCTTCCGGAAATCTTCCCGTGTAAATATTGGCACTGTGAATTAGTTTTTGTGTGGGGATTGTGTCTGTAATCTGGAATTAGCTCATTTTCTTGACAAAAGATATTAATTTCTTTCATGCATAGAAAATCAAAAATATAAAATGAAATTAGATTTGGATTCTTTTGTTTATTATATTTTTGCTATAAAATCATAAAACGTTGGTATTGTATTAACGGGTGCTGGAATACCAATTTAAACTTTAGGTCTGCGTGTTAAAAATATAACACTCATTTCCTTGTTCTGTGTTGTGGTCGCACATATGGAAATTAGGTTATTTTTGAATTTATTTCATAAACAAAAGAATTGTTTACATTCCTGCCAGACACAATCTTGAAATATGCAGATGCAGTTGGCACATGCATTGTGTTTTTGTTTTTGTTTTGGTATAAATGTGGTTGTTTATTACACACAAAACAAGAAACAACTTGCTACAATTTGGGTAATGATGCATATCCTCTGGAAGTGTTCCTGAAATCTGTTGTTTTAATTAATGATATGTATTCAGTTTTTATACCCCCCGCAACTAAGTTTTGGGGTATCATACTTGCCAACCCTCTCTATTAAGGACGGAGACTCCTGATTTTGAACCCTTAAATTTAGCATTTTCAACCAGGGAATTTGCTAACCTAAACCTATATCCCATGATCTAATCATTTCATCTGAAAGAAAATCCCAAAAAATGTCATTTTAAAGGGTTATTTTGTCTCTAGGGGGTATATCTACACAAATCTGAATTAGGTCTTAATTTTGAGCATGCAGAATATCCCCCATGGAAATTTTAAAAAGTTTAGTCAATTATTACTCAAAACAATCTATTTAAAGTTTGGGCGCTTAACCCTTTCACCACCATAGACCATAATGGATTCATCCCAAGAAATGCATGGTAGAGTCAACTAAAGTTACCTAGGGGCGAAAGGATTCTTTTCTCAGACAGGAAGCTACATTAGTCAATAGTAGACATTGAAATGACTAAATGATAAATAGCGTAAGGTCACTATTGTTTCGGTACAATTCATAATAATCTAAATCCACCTCATTGTAAGTCAATATATATATAATTGTATGTATGTTCCCTTCTGCCTGCTGTACTTTAGTGAAGGTGAACAGTACAGCATAATTACATCTATCATGCATGGCAGGTTTTCCCCAACAACAACTGGTGTTTGTAATGAACTCTGGGATGTACACCTTCTGCCGTCCTCATTACCCAAATTGTTATATTATAACGCAAATGATATGGGTCTGTCTTTGTTTAAAGATAAATGCCAACTGTGTGAAACATCGGTAGTTTTTCATTCATGAAGAATAAACTAATTAGATGTGTTTATTGCGGGGGAAACCTCATTAAGTTGTTGTCGTTGCGAAGGTATAGAGAGGGGTACGGAGATAGTCGGAGGAACAGGATTCCCCAAAAGAGCTTGTTAAGTTGAGGTGTGGAAAGACATACCGGTGGAACGTTGTTAATACAGTAATTACCAAGGAGTGTAGGGGCACCGTTCCTATACTACCGTCAAATGTACTACTGAATAATACCCACTAATGTTACAATGAAGAGCAAGTATCTTGTACAGTCAAACCTCTGTCAGAGACCTGTTTTAAGAGACCAACCTTTGTCAGAGACCTGTTTTAAGAGACCACCCTTTGTCAGAGACCTGTTTTAGGAGACCACCCTTTGGACTAATACCGAGTGTTCAGGTCTCTTAACTCAGGTTAAATTTAATTTCATTGAAACATTAGTATGTCTCTATCAACAGGTTCATTTGAAAATGAAATCACCACATGTACAGTGGGGAACTTTTAACTCATTCACCCCTGAAGACACATTTGAACTTTTCCAATTCAAAGGTTGGAATAGTTCATTATGAAATTTCAGGGGTGAATGAGTTTAAGTTGTCTGTTAACACAGGTGGTCTCTTAGTAGAGGGGGTCATGTTATTCAGATATATGCTGTTCAATTGTTTACTTTACATTTGTTTTAGGTCAAATGAAATGAAATATTATGTATATTTCTGAAAATGGCAACATAAGGTAACAATCGCTACAGCAAATTTTGTCAATTTGTAAGACAGAATGGCTTTGTGAAATTTTGTCATGAAATACATTATTTTGTCTTTATTTTCTGTGAGCACTGTTTTGCTCTTATGTAGTGGCAAAATATGGACAACCAGTCTGTTGAAACTCATGATGATGTGTGTGAAATTTTTCATAGTGGTAGGTTTCCAAATGATTTTTGAAAAATTGTGAAAAAAGACATCAAATTTTAAACGACGAGAATATGTTTCATTGGGAATTAAGGATGTTTTACTCCGCTCTTTGGGACACTTGAAGAATTCTTGCACTCAAGGACATTTCCAGTGTGTTTAATAATTGTTTTGATTGGTTTATCCATGATGGCTGTTAAAGTTCCTTGTAATCAAGTTATATTAAATCATTGGTATAGGTCAGTGTACGGGGAAGGTAATAATAATAAATAATTTGAGGTTCTTATATACCGCTTTATCACAACCTAGTTTGTAGGTCGTCTCAAAGCGGTTCACAAATAATTATCCATGGTTATAAGACCTTTGCAACCAGCCCATTGTACAGCCGGTGCTGCCATTTCAGCGCTCACAGCTAGCATTCTACAATTCTAGTACTGCCCAACCACATAATCATTTACAGCTAAGTGGACTGGAACAAGGGGAGTAAAGTATCTTGCTCAAAGATACAACACAGTGCCCTGCTGTGACTCGAACCAGCAACCCTTCGGTGAGTCACGAGTCTGGCATCCTACCACTAGACTACGGCGCCTCACTTTGAACAATGTTAATTCACAGTTTCCAGAATCGCTTGTCATATGGTCAAAATTGATTGTAAAATCACTAAAAATTATCAGAAATAAAGTGGTATCATGTTTATATATCCAGGTTATGACATTTCTAGGAATGGCCCTTAAGTTTCTAGTCTTACCATTTGAAGTCCCCACGTCAGGATGAAAACACCCTAACAAACAAACGAAGTATATTGGTGAATGTAATTTCTTTTCACTTTTAAATGAGTTTAACATAATGAACAACATTCTTCGTTCTAACTTTTAATGTCTCCCCATTTAATGGGGGTGGGGACACTGCAGGATCATGTAATGTTACTCATGTCAGATTTTGATAAAACTTCATATTATAGAAAGGTTAAGTATGAAAATACTGCTCAAGAATCCGTATTTCATTGTTCCAAGCTCAAGGTCTCAACACCAAGGTCATCACAACTATTTATAGAAATTTGCACCGATTCATTGACATCATTTTATAATTAAAGCTACGTCATTTCCAGACTTTAATCAACCTTTACACAAAGGTCAAAAATGAGAACACTTTGAATGCATGACTTCCTATATGAGAGTTCAGAGGTCAAGCAGTAGAGAATTATTACAAATAATTAATAGAAAATGTGTGCGACATTTTCTAGTTTGGTTGTAAAATAAGAGAAAAGTTAAAGCTGAAAAAATTGTATTTAGGGTAGACGCCTAATAGAGTTAATAGCTGTTATCACCAATACTTAGAAAAATTATCACAACAGAACGCTAATCAAATGTGGCCGTTGAAGTAAAAATGCTGCCGTAATTGTGTTACTGTAATACTGACCAAATTGTGTCTGGGGCCGTTTGTTATTGATATGGTCCGACAGTATGCCTTTCCTCATTACCACTTTACCTCATTACTAGAAGACCTATAATCTTACCTCATTACCAGAAGACCTTTCTTGCCCCATTACCAATAAACATTTCTGATTAAAAGACCTTTCTTTCAATTTGACCAGATGGTTTTAGCACATGATTGTTTTACTCCTTCTGGCGTTGTCGTAATGTCTGTCTCTGATTTAGTTTGGAAATAATTGTTTTATTGTTAAGATGTTATGGATCTTTGAACAAAATGTTCTGGAAAAACTTTAAAGATAATAATTTTGATGTGCCGTGTAGAAAAATCTTGATTGGATTTTTTATAGTCAAAAAGTCTAAAAGAATTCTGCTTTTTCTCCGTGAAAATGAACTACTGCCTATATCTACCATATAATGAAACAGTGTCTACAGGAATGAAAATGAACCATTGTTTACTGGTGTCATTATATATAATGAGCTAGATAAAGTTGCCTGAGTAGACATAATATTCCCTGTATCTTCTGGCTTCAGCAGCTTTAACTGTGACCAGGCTATGAGGATGTAAGTAATACATGCAGGGGCGGTCGAGGACGAGCAGTAATTGCCTACAAATGATATCACAGGAGAGGCGCGGTGTCCACGCGACACCTGACACACAAGCCCCTCTGTCAGGTTGCCCTTGTAATTGGCAATCTAATTGGCCATGCTTTGGGAATCTGCATCTGAGGGCATACATCTATATTGCACATGACAGTTGGAGCGATGAAGCAGCTTTAATCCGAAAGTGTCCGCAATGTAGGGATTTACCGCGTATATCGTGGCTATAGATTTCGGTCACATTGTTGGTCTGGCTATCTGTGATGACATGTAATATTGGATCTGTCACTTTATTGTAAACTCTCAAGACTAAGAACACTGGTCCCCAACAATTTTAAAAACAATGATGGTTAGATATCTAGTGAGTGAAGATTTCTCTTTAACCCTTTCACCCCTATGTAACTTTAGTAAACTCTACCATGCATTGATCTGGATAAGTCCATTATGGTTTACAGTGTCGAAAGGGTTAAGTATTGTTGTCGATTCTCAAGAACGGAACTTAATGCAATTTAGTATACGATTATTGGTAATTCATCCGATGAATTCATTTATATACAATTCTACAATTTTTAATTGACCAGTAGAGCAACATGTAGGCAAGACAATTTGATTTGATCAGTAGAGGCCAAAATACTATCATTCCCTGACAGGCCAGAAACATATATTTGAACAGATGAGGTCAGAAAAATATAATTGTCAGAGCTTGATGGAACAGAATAAGCCGAAAATTGTTTTCCCTTCAGTGTCATACCTTATGATAGAGGGCGTTTAACCGGGTATCGCATGTGCTGGGTGTGCGGTATGTGACTAGCAGGTCATTCAGCGATAGTCGCACCGACAGAACACATGGTTTTTGTTTTTTATTGAAAATTGAATTTTTTTTATTGAAAAATGTACACCTTCGACTTCTTCTCCAAAACCCCTGAACCAATTTCAATGAAATTTTGCAGGGACTTTCCATGGACAAAGGTCAACAAAAACAGTGGCCGGTTTAGTCCCAAGCCCCCAGGGGCCTGAGGGACGGGGCCAAAAAGGGTCAAATTGACTAAAATTTCAAAAATCTTCTTCTCAAGACCCAGATATGGTAGAATCAAATACTCTACATATATGGAAGG